>NC_085844.1:187098684-187351184 GCF_035594765.1 Anolis carolinensis | reverse complement strand
CCTGTCATAAGATATACTGCTGGCATTATAAATTGGATACAGGCGGAACTGGACAATTTCGACAGAAAAACAAGAAAACTCAAGACCATTCATCATTCACTGCACCCTCGCAGTGATGTTGACCAGCTATATCTGCCTAGAAGATCAAGGGGCAGAGGACTCTTACAAGTAAAACAAGCAGTCAAAGAAGAACACGCCCTGGCAGAATATGTAAAGCAAAGTGAAGAACCTGCTTTGATTGAAGTCAAAAATCAGAAACTCCTCAAAGCACAGCAGACAAAAAACCAGTACAAGAAAACCGCATTACAAACTAGAGCTGACAGTTGGCACAACAAAACATTGCATGGAAAATTCCTTGACAAAATTGAAGGAAAAGTTGATAAGGAGAAGACCTGGCTCTGGCTCACAAATGGGACACTGAAGAAGGAGACAGAAGGCCTGATCCTTGCAGCCCAGGAGCAAGCCATCAGAACAAATGCAATTAAGGCCAAGATCGAAAAATCAGCTGATGACCCAAAATGCAGACTGCGCAAGGAAACCGACAAAACCATTGATCATATCCTCAGCTGCTGTAAGAAAATCGCACAGACAGACTATAAACAGAGGCACAACTATGTGGCCCAAATGATTCATTGGAATTTATGCCTCAAGTACCACCTCCCTGCAGTAAAGAACTGGTGGGATCACAAACCTGCAAAGGTCGTGGAAAATGAACACGCAAAGATACTGTGGGACTTCCGAATCCAGACTGACAAAGTTCTGGAACACAACACACCAGACATCACAGTTGTGGAAAAGAAAAAGGTTTGGATCATTGATGTCGCCATCCCAGGTGACAGTCGCATTGACGAAAAACAATAGGAAAAACTCAGCCGCTATCAGGACCTCACGATTGAACTGCAAAGACTCTGGCAGAAACCAGTGCAGGTGGTCCCGGTGGTGATGGGCACACTGGGTGCTGTGCCAAAAGATCTCAGCCGGCATTTGGAAACAACAGACATTGACAAAATTACGATCTGTCAACTGCAAAAGGCCACCCTACTGGGATCTGCGCGCATCATCCGAAAATACATCACACAGTGCTAGACACTTGGGAAGTGTTCGACTTGTGATTTTGTGATATGAAATCCAGCATGTCTATCTTGTTTGCTGTGTCATACAATAAAATAATAATAATAATAATAATAATAATAATAATAATAATAATAATAATAATAATAGTGATTGTCTGAACATGCAGATTTACACAGAAGAAATCATTACACCTTGTTCACTGTTGGTGCCCATTGCTCTACCCTATGGAGATTAGATAGGCAATATTTTTGCCCAGTTATACTACACAAATACATCATTATACTCCACTTTAACCGCTATGGCAACATTTTGCGGAAACTTGGGAAGTTTTAAAATTTTATTTGAGAATTCTAATGCCCAATAAACAGCCAATCCAATAATTTCATGGGAAAGCGGTTAAAATAGCTATAATTTATAATGTGGATGGATCCCATATCTCAGTGGTTGGGCTTCAGATTCCTTTATTGACTCCCATGTATGCACATGTCCTCTCTCTCACACACATATGTGCACATACACAAATTTACAAAAAGACTTGTTTAATTATGGTATATGTATACAGCTTCCCCATCTACTGTCCTTCAGTCTTTCTCCTCTCCCACTGAACCTCGCTGTCCCCATTTGAACATGAATGATGAGGATGTTTAAATGTCTCATCTAGGTATATTGAAAATTCCGTGATTGGTGCTGGAAACATTTCAGAAGCTCATCAGCTGCTGGACAACAGCAGAACATGAAACAAGCCTGTAGTCTTTCCAATGGTCTAATCATGCCAAGAATAGCTGAGGAGCAGAGAGGCAAATTGGTTGGAGGACCTGTGAACAGCCCAGAAGGCAACTGAAGGCCACATGGAGCTCAGTTGCCCTATGTGTGTTAGCTCCTGGAACTATAGCCACAGGCGAGCCTTTGAAATAAATGCTTTATATTGTGTGGCTATCCCTAATGCACATAATGACTACATACAGGAAGAACTAGCAGGAACCAGCTGGACTCTGGAAATAGTTCCTTAGTTCCCTAAGAACATTCTTACAGTGGACATCTTTTTGAAATAAGTATTATTTCTATAATAGTTTGTTACAGTACATTGTAAAGTACTTTTAATTTTACAAATAATTAAATCCCAGACTTCGAAAAGACTCCTGGGTTGGAAGAGTGGTTTGGAAATACAGAGGAACTATTGTCCTAACAGAGATTTCTCTGAACACACAATACATTGGTTGTTTCTTTGTGAAATCAAATTCTAGCAACCTCCTCCCTGTTATAGCTTTGCCCTCATTTTGTAAGCAGACACACAGTTGCTTGTAGCTCTGACTGTGGCCAAGAGTGTTTAGGAACCAACTGCTATTGTTTATTGCTATGGCTGTATGGCGAAGGATACTGTCACCACTCCGACTGGCACATAGATATTCAAAAGTCTAAAAGACAAAAGTCAGCAAACAGCACATATCATTATAGGCACTGGAATAGGAAAGGCCAACACTGGATTTCCTATTTAACATATAGGAGTCTAAAATACAGGAGATTTATATATGCACTTAACATTGATATATCTACCATTGATAATGTTCACAGTGTTTCATATATGTACTTGCAATCATCTTTGCAATAATCCTGCGATAAGATTACTGTTATAATTAATCATAGAACAATAATTTTGTAATACATATCAACACTCCTGTCCTCATAATGCAGGTGAAAGTGCAACCAACAAGGATGTTGACAGAGGTAATTTAGTAGACTGTTTAGATGTTCAAAGGGATTTGGGCAAAATCCTAGCTTATGACTGAAGCTAGGCTGACCACCTGCTCCCTCGATCTGTGTCCCTCCTGGCTAGTAAAATCTTGCCTGGAGGGGTTACGTGGACCTCTGTTGAATATAATAAATAGCTCCCTTGAGCAAGGAGTTTTTCCAGAGGGCTTAAAAGAGGTGATGGTATCTCCGCTGTACCTGTGCTTGACAGGGTCGCACTCCCCCTGAAGGCGCAGGTCCGCAGCTTGGGGGTCCTCCTGGACTCAGCGCTAACGCTTGATGCTCAGGTGTCGGCGGTGGCTGGGAGGGCCTTTGCACAATTAAAACTTGTGCGCCAACTACGACCGTACCTCGAGAAGTCAGATCTGACCATGGTGGTCCATGCCTTAGTTACCTCTAGACTGGATTATTGCAATGCACTCTATGTGGGGCTTCCCTTGAAGACGGCCCAGAAACTGCAATTAGTCCAGCGCTCAACAGCAAGGCTTCTAACTGGAGCGAATTACAGTGTGCGTTCAACCCCCCGTTCAAGGAACTCCATTGGCTGCCGTTTATTTTCCGAGCCCAATTCAAGGTGCAGATGATCACCTACAAAGCCCTAAATGGTTTGGGACCCACCTACCTTTGTGATCGCATTTCCCCCTATGAACCTGTACCGTCTCTTCGCTCGTCGGGGGAGGCCCTCCTCTCGCTCCCACCACCCTCGCAATCGTGGTTGGTGGGGACGAGGGAGAGGGCATTTTCCATCATGGCCCCCTGGCTCTGGAACTCTCTCCCCAGGGAGATCAGGCAAGCCCCTACCCTCCTTAGTTTTTGGAACAGCCTGAAAACTTGGCTCTTCCAACAGGCCTTTGGTGACTGACTTCCAAAGTAAAGGACTGACCTGCTGTCTATTTCATTTTACTGCACTTTATTTCTTAACCGGCCACAGGTTCCCTTGTTTACGCCCTCCCTAGCACTTTAATGCGGACAATAGTTTAGGTATTGTCCTCGCCCCGATTGTATCTGACACTATTGACACTTTCTTTGGCCCAGTTCCTTTTAGGAGCCATCCCAGGATTTTATCAAGTATGTCTATTTTATGCGACTTTATTAGTTTTATTATTTATTTTATTGTTGATTGATTTGTTTTACTGTTGTGTTTTTACATTGTCTGTTTAGCCTGGGCTTGGCCCCATGTAAGCCACCCAGAGTCCCTTTGGGGAGATGGGGAGGGGTATTATTATTATTATTATTATTATTATTATAGCATGATAGTTATTATTTAAAACTTCCATACAAAGATTCTGACAGATTAAATTATGAAGGCTTCCATACAAACTTTCCCTTTTTCTTTTTACAAAACTTAGAAATGGTTCCCAATCTTTGATAGGTTTTGTGCCTTTTTTCTTTGATCATCATTGCCAATTTATTCATTTCCACCATTCTAAAAACTTTTACAACCCAGTCTTCTGTTGTCAGACTTCTTCCAATGTGTGCTTATAGCATCCATGCTGCAATTATCATGTAGTACTTTGTAGTTTACTGATTTTATTTGGCATTTCCAATAAAAATAATTCAAGCTATAATTGTATCTTTGATTTAAAAATTCCCTGATATGTTTTTTGTACCTTGCACAAGAATTCCCTTGCTTTTTTACAAGTCCACCATGTGTCGTAGAAAGTTCCTTCTTATTCCTTGATTATTTTATCCGATTTTCTGTCTATTTTTGGTGAAATTACTCAATTCCAGTCCCCCATCATTATCAATTTTTTATGGGCAGTTTCTGAAATATATCTTGTTAAGTTCTCAAAAAACAATGTCTTATTTCCAGTTAGTGTGTATACTCCAATTTCTATTTTTATCCCTCCTATTTGGATTTGTACTTCCAAAATTCTTCCTTGTAGATTTTCAAACTTTTTTGACTTTATGAAAGTGTTAATGTAGAGAACCACCCCTCTTTTTCTCTTTTGTGGGCTGCAATATACTTCTTTCCCATTTTAGTGTAACAATTTTGCATCTGTCTTTTTTATATATGAGTCTCCTGCAAATAAATTATATTGTGATTATTTTTACTCAAGTTATGAAAGATTCTTCTTTTTTGTGGACTGTTCAAACCAGTTTTAAAAACCAAAGTTGAGATGGAATTATACAGCTGAAAACATTGGCTGGAAGTTCAATAAGACAAAAAGAATTTGATCTCCCTTGGCAGACACTGATAAGGGTAAAAATGAATCGAGGTTGCCATGACACAACACATATCATTTCATCTTGAAAGCACTGTAATCTAATCCTTTGTCTCTTGCCAAGGAGTAATTATTACCACATTATATGTGCTGGGTGTGATACGTTTCCTTCAAAATAACCATGCCCTTAGAATAAGGGTGTCATCATTGTAAGCACTCTCTGATGTGATGCTGTATCTCCATGGTTAGGAATGTAAAGATAGCTGACAGGTGTCTCAATCTACTCTTAACTATTCAAATAGCATAAGTAAAGGTGCAACAGCTATAATATGGATATGCAGTAGAAACACATATGGATCCATACTTATTACAGGAGGTAATCAAGTTCAAGAACCTGTTGAGAAGGAAACTTTCATTAAGATACATGAAGGATGGGTGAGGTTTGTGCATTTTGCACATCCTCATTTCTCCTGGTTGATGCAGGGAGTGCAAGCCAAAACATTCTTCTTTCGGAGCTTTGAAATGTAAATAGAGAAGGCAGCTAAACCAACAACCTGCTGTACAAGAATCCAGATCTTTCACTCTACAGAGCAACTGCCTAACCAATAAATAGATACCATGTTAATAGAAGGACCTTTGGCTTCATCAGTGAGTCTCTCTTACTATATACCTCCCTCATCCTTATGGACAAGATTATTTTCTGCAAGGTTATGTTGTCCACTATAATAGTTCTGGAGAGTGAGCTATGGTTGTAGTCTGTGCATCTTCTTGTCATGCAACCTTCATTTTTTCCTCTTGTCACACAGTCTTCCCTTTTCATCTTTGTTAATGAGTCACGTGGAGTAATATGAGTAGTCCACCCAGTGCTTCCGCCATTCAATGACCTATGGGCCATGGCTGTTCCTCCTGATATCATCTGGCCTGTGAAGAATTGGAAGATGGATACACCATCTCTCTGTACCCGATATCAATCATCCATCTTCTCTCTGCTCTTAATGGCAGAACAGTATCTGTAAAAGAAGGAATTATAAGCCACAGACTTTCTATTGAAGATTAATTTCCACTAGGTACAAATAAAGACAACGAGAACAATCACTTTTTGGTAGATAACAGGCACTCCATTCTAATCCCTGCTGATCATATTCTCACAACTCTTTTTGTAGGATCAGACTCTGTCCACCAATCCTTCTGTGATGCTGGGTTTATTCAAGTGTCCCTGAGTTTTCTGGTTTTCCAGTTTCCATGTATTTGTTCATCTACCTCTTGTAGTGTGACTGGCAGTGGCTTTCTAGAGAACCTTCTTCTCACTTTCTACCTTGGCTTTTTAGGTGTTCAAGATAAGCTTCAGATAACCTTATCCCCTTCTAACTTTCTGAAAAAGTTTCTACCAGTCCTGAATAAGATTACAATTCTCCAGAGTTCCAGATTGGCTACTTAAGGGCATGGTGGGAACATACCTTTTTGTATTTGAATGCCTCAGTGCATCTACATAGCCCTCCTCCTGCCTTCTCAAACAGAAAATTATACATCAGTTGCCGTTTTCACTATAGCAGACACGACACTCAAGAAGACACAAGAGCAATATACAAAGTACACCTTGTACAGTAGTGGAAACCGAAGTATGTGTGGCCAATTATCATCAGGAAAGTAGAAATAAATACAGATGAAAGGGTAATTACTGAGTTAGTGTGGGTAGATGAGGAGCGAGGGGAAAGTGTTGAGAGGCTTAGAGTAAAATGGGAGTTGCAGCATTAATTATACTTTGACTCATGGCAGGTTTGAGTATATATATCTTTATGCTGTTACTGAAGTGCGCCACTCAACTCACACACATAAATAACTTGGGTTCAAACTCCTCACCCTGAAAGTATTTCATTTTTCAAATGGAAGCAAGAAAATTACTGAACTTACTCCATATCCCAAATATTAGGCAACTGAAAGGATATATTTTATAGAATGGATGAAAAAAGGAATAGGTTGGAGTAAATCAGATACATTCTCAGACTTACTAAAATATAACACTATAAAAATTATCTAAAAATCTGGCAACCTTTTACAGACTGTAAAGAAAGAAAAAAGAGATAATTATAGGCATTGCTGCATGAGAAAATATTTCTTATAAGGAAACATAGTAAATATAACAGATGTAATTTAGAGAGGAGTACTATTGTGTTTAATTTAGCATACTGCAGTCAGAGAAGAGCAGGAAGTCAATTTTAAGGAGTGGTGGGGATGGGAACGATGTACAGTTTATTTCTTTGTCATTTGTTTTGTCTTGTTTGTGTGTGAGAGAGATTGGGGGACAGGGAGGAAGTCGATGGAATCCATAGTTTTTCATTATATTGATGCTAGTCGTAATAGCCCAAATATTGCAGTGATATTCTTACTATAAGGGAAAGTATCTGACAGGTGGGTTGCAAGGTGAAAGTACAGTAGAGTCTCACTAATCCAAGCTAAACGGGCCGGCAGAAGCTTGGATAAGCGAATATCTTGGATTATAAGGACTGATCAAGGAAAAGCCTATTAAACATCAAATTAGGTTATGATTTTACAAATTAAGCACCAAAACTTCATGTTATACAACAAATTTGACAGAAAAAGTAGTTCAATACGCAGTAATGTTATGTTGTAATTACTGTATTTACGAATTTAGCACCAAAATATCACGATATATTGTAAACATTGACTACAAAAATGGCTTGGATTATCCAGAGGCTTGGATAAGCGAGGCTTGGATTAGTGAGACTCTACTGTAGTTGGGAAAAAATTGACAAAAATTGTTAGGAGACCCTTTCCCTCCATTAGTTTCTCAGCTATACGTTACACTTTATTCCTGCAGCTCTGCAGCTGATAGATAGCCAGGTTCCAAGAACCAGGTCTGCTAGAGATTTGACACCAAATCTTCTAGTTTGGCACTAAGTTTAATTTTGCACCAATATATCAGTACTGAACCATTGCAGTTCATTTGGTCATGACAAATCTATCTGTCATCTGTCTCGGTGATACTTTCATTTCAGTTATTCAACACATGTAAACTGCACTGCAGTACAGTGGGCCCTTGTTCTCGACTGGTGTTTGGTTCCAGGACTCCCAGTGGATACCAAAGTGCATGGATGGTCAAGTCCCATTATACAAAGTGGCATAGTACATTGGGAACCTTACATAAAATGGCAAAAAAGTTGCTTTTGGGATTTTTTTTTAAAAAAACCCTCAAGTCATGTATGGTTGAATGTGTGGATAAAGAGGGTCGACTGCATTTGACCTTCTGAGAATAAAAAGTTCCTGAATGCCCAGGAGACACCTGGATGTTTGATGTTTTTATCATCCTTGTGGGAGGCTTCTCTCATGTCTATATCCTGTGATATAGAGAAGGATATAAATGTTTTAACAAGTAAAAAGAAATACATTACACAGGGGAAAAGAAAAGAAATAAAATGTAAACATTTACCTATTGGGTGATAATACATGGATACATGATGAAATCTGTGGTGCTGTATGTATTCATGAGCTAAAATGTTGCAACCAAAAGGAACTATGAGAGCTGTGTTGCATAATAAATCAGCTGAAGATTCACCCTAGGACACTCATGGTGATGAAACACTAATACGGTAAATCACTTTAAATTCCTGATTGAAACAGGTGATTTCATAACTAACAGGATATCATAATAGGTGTGCTCCAAAGAATCAATCATATAAAATGAGAGTAGCATGAGGTCATATATCCTAGGGAGAAATAATATTGTATAGTTGTCAGAGGACAGGAAAATCTTACATAAAATTATATCTATGGCTCAAAAATGTTCATTTATTTTTAATAATCGTAATATCTCATGGAACCCCAGTGGCTTCTTCTAGGAACCTGCTCTAAATCAACCATGGCAATTTAGTGAATGACTCAATGTCATAAGAATCATGATATATGAGCTGCAACTCTCCAGATTATTGGCCAGCAACTCATGAATCCCAGTCTGTATGGTAAATTCTGACAGTTGATGGGAGTTGCAATACAAGAACAGCTGGAGGGACACATGTGCCTCACCCCTGCTATAGTTAGCTTGTTGATGTATCAGTTCAGTTTTTTAAAAATAGTATTTCAACAACAGCAAACAAGAAATAGACCTTAACATTTTTTTTGCTTGTCATGAATGGAATTTTGAAACTGACCAGTGACCAGTGATGACCTTCATGCTGCTAATCATGACCGATGGCAATTGTGACTTATGGAACTGAGATTCCAGCTTGCTTTAGGAAAACTGATTCCAGCTTTCTTCGGGGATATGAGTAAAATACAGAGACGAGGCCCCACTGCAGGACACTTGGTTTCTATACTAATACTATAATCACATGTACACTTGACCCATCTCTCTTTTAGATAAAGGATGACCACATAAATAGTCTTCAGAAAGGATAATTTCCACTTGGTACCACAAAGCAAGTGGTGAAAAAGAGCTTAGTTTTACTAATAATCCACCTTAAATCGTTTTACTGTTTGTTGCTATACTTCGTCCACATTCTCCAGTATCTTGTCAGACTAGATCTGAGATCTAGCCATGCTCTCTCCAGTGGGTTTCCAGGAATGCATGTAACAATCCTATCCATTTCCCAAGACACACAGCTGGTGATCAGTTGCAAATGGCTCCAATCGTGTCCTCAGGCTTCACCTTCAGCATGAATTGGGAATTACTGGACCAAAGTTTAAATATCATTGCTTTATTTCTTGAGACTTAGTTGAAAAACATCCTGAAGGTAAAAGCTCACTGCCTCAGAGTGCGGTGAAATCTCCTCCTCTGGAGGTTTCTAAACAGAGACTGGATCACCACCTCCCAGAACTGCTTTGCTTGTGTAATATTGCCAGCAGTGGGTTGGACTGGATGGGGTCTCTTCCGACTCTATGATTCATGCCCCTTACACAACAAATCAAGTTCTGATTTATACTAGAAGAAATTGAATAAAGACTTCATAATATGTGTACCATCACTCATATAACAAAAGAGAACACAAAGGTTAGGTGAGGCTGAGGATGGGAACTCCACTCATAGATGTTGTTAACATTGAACAATTGGCAAGTACATCAGCATTAAAACAAATTAAAATTAGACATACCGCTTCTAATTCATTTTCATAACTAGTACAAAAGGTATAGTCACATGTACCTTACCAGTAAGCAGCTGACTGTGGGAGATAATTTCTTATGCTTTCTCAAGTGCATACTGTTCTTTCTGCACATTTCCTGTGTGATTCTACTCTGATCATGTCACTGCTCCTGGGCACTTCTTGCTGATAGCATTTGGTGAACTCAGAAATTTGCTACCATTGTTGAAATTGTTAACCTGTCCTGCCAAAAACTCTAAGTTCTGGCATCGAAAGAGGAGATTAACCTGTCCCCCTAAGCTGCCTAAAGATTGTTGCCAACTCCCTCTCCCCCTTCTTGCAGCATTAACTAGAATGTCAACACTCCCCAGCTTATCTCATTAGATCCAAAGAAAGATATCTCTGAAACTCTTATCTAGTTTCTGGAGGTCTTTTCTCTCCTAATTGTAGTCTCCTAATCTGCTCCCATTACAGTTTGTTTTCTATAGTGTCTTTTGTATAGAAAGATTACTTCTGTTTTTAAAATAATTTGCATAGCCAGACAACAAATGCAGTAAAGAAGCTGACAGAATTGCAGCCAGACTTGTGAAAGCTGTCCCCCATCCCTGTCTTGCCAGGCTGCTTTGAAGAATCCTGATAGGATAGATTCTAGTACATCAGAAAGGGCAACATTTTTTTAATGGAAAAAGGATGCAGGAGCTGAGTAAAATGTACAAAGCTTCTAGCCTTGAATCAATATGCCTTAGAAACAGAATTCCTTACAGTCCTGACATACCCTTTTGCTATTCTGACCCAGGTGACAGAGTCCTTTCCTATCTTCTGGTTTCTCTATCTCTCCTCTATAATATCCTTCCTCTTTTTCCTTTCTTCTCCTTTAGACAGTAATTCTCAGTGCAATAAGTGAATATGGAATAGTGCAATTTACAACCGGAATGGCTCCTGGACTATGCCTTTGGATTGTGTGGTTTTAATTAACAGGTTCTAAGACTGAGATGTTTTTAACTTTTTGGTTTTAATGTATATATTTTGTTTTTATTGTATGGATGTATATGCAGAATCGAATTGTGCCTTTTTGTAAGCCGCTCTGAGTCCCCTTCAGGGTGAGAAGAGCAGGGTATAAATACAGTAAATAAATAAGTAAATGAATAGCCTCTCAACCTCTCTTTCTCTCTAAGTATCAAGCTAGACAGCTAGTTTGCCGAGCTTGATCATTTAAAACGAAATCGGAAGGGGCGGGAGGGGAGAGTACAACCAAATATAAATATTGTATACATGTTAGGAAGTGTTGTATTGGTTCATGCATATAAACATGTATATAGATTTGTTTCATTTTTTTATGAATATGTAAATTGAAAATAAAAAACATTAATTCCTAAAACAAAGCTCCTGTCTGTGCAGCTCCATAATTTCACCCTGGATCTACAAACCTTGTAACCTCCATACTTGTTTTCCTAAATCAAATAACTCTTTCAGTTAATTATTCCCCATTTTGAACAGTGCCTTATCTGAAGAAAATGCATTTTACTCATTATAGCACGGCTTGCTATAACCTACTGCAATTCCTGTATATTTTATTCATATGTGTTCAATAAATTGTACAAAAATTCTTCTATGTGAGAATAAGTTACTTGGATTCGTCTGAATGCATGCTGCCAAAGTTCAAAGGTCCCTTATACATAATGTATTCTTAGGGTCCATACACGTTTGCAGAGTCCACCCAGTAATAGTTCTTTTTCACCTGCTAGTATTAGTTATTGTAGTATTTTCAAATCATATGACACTGGTTACGTACCGTGAAAGCCCTTTAAAGACTGCAGAGAAATCCAGGGTTAACTGCATTGCCACCTACATCAGCCAGGACTCACATGACTTTAAAAAAACGCACACACCGATATCATTCATTCTTCTAATAGCACAGCACAGAAAAGATAAAGGCAGAGTTGATCCAAGCTTTAAGCAGGAAGAAAAGGCATATGAGATGGATTGTATGATCAGATGAAAACAATGTATGCCACTACAGAGGGTTTGTGTGTATGTCTTCTTCTGATCATAGAATACAACAAATGTCATATACCCAGGGGAAAAAAGTATGGGATCTAGTAAATGGTAAGTGCCAATGATAACAAATAAAGAACCATTTGTTTTATTATTTTCCTAAAGGTAGTCTCAGTTTTGTAATAGCATGTAAATATGAAGAATTGGTCTAGATTGCTGCTTTACATATATCATTTAGCAGAGCACTGGTTCAAAATACCACTGAGGTAGTTGCAGACCTGGAGAAATGAGCTGTAATATTAGATGGACCTGATAGGTGAGGCACTTAGATCGGAG
Source organism: Anolis carolinensis (assembly GCF_035594765.1). Lineage (NCBI taxonomy): Eukaryota > Metazoa > Chordata > Lepidosauria > Squamata > Anolidae > Anolis > Anolis carolinensis. The sequence goes on along the minus strand of NC_085844.1, from coordinate 187,338,772 downwards.
AAAAAGCAAACCTACAGCTTAGTTTCCCCCCAAAGTAGAAGCCAAACAAATAGGGTGCCTAAAAAAGAGGCTGTTCTGCTTATGCAAATCTTCAAGGTCCCATGAAGTATTAGATGGGATTACACTTCCCCTGAAAACACAGGTTCAGAGTTTGGAAGTATTCCTGGATTCGGCTCTGAAACTGGAGGCCCAGGTATCAGCAGTGACCAGGAGTGCTTTTGCACAGTTAAAGCTAATGCGCCAACTGCACCCATTCCTGGAGAAGTCAGATCTGCCCATGGTAGTATATGCCTTGGTTACATCCCGGTTGGACTACTGTAATGCACTCTACATGGGGCTGCCTTTGAAAAGTGCTCGGAAATGTCTATTGGTCCAAAGAGCAGCAGCTAGACTACTAACTGGGGTTGTCTACAGAGAGCATACAACTCCTCTGTTGCAACAGCTGCATTGGCTGCCAACACATTTCTGAGCACAACTCGAAGTGCTGGTTTTGATCTACAAAGCCCTATATGGTGTTGGTCCAGGTTACCTGAAGGACCACATCTCTATGAACCTGGGAGACATCTACAATCTACTGGGAGGGAGGCTTCTCTTGGACCCACCACCCATTCAGGCATGCTTGGTGGGAACGCAGGAAAGGGCCTTTTTGGTGGCTGCTCCCAGGCTGTAGAACTTCCTCCCAAGAAAAACCAGAATGGCCCCATCCCTGCTGGCCTTCCGCAAGCAGGTCAAGACCTTCCTCTGCCAACAGACTTCTAGGGAAGGGTGTAAGGGAAGGCTCTGGCGAGGGTGGGGGGGGATTGGGGGGACATGAGTTTTAAATGCCATTTTAATGTATTTCCTGTAGTTTAATTCTGTGTTTACCACACTGTTATTATTTAATTATTTTTAAACTTTTGTTAAAAATACCCGCCTTGGATAGATAATAGCCGCCTTGAGTCTTGGGGAGAAAGGCGGGATATAAAGATGATGATGATAATATAATCTTCAGGAAAGTTAAAAACCTGGCTTTGCACATAGGCATTTGGGGAGCAGTGTAATATGGAATTCGACTTGAATGCAGCAGGTTAAACAACTATAGGACTTGGCACTATGTTTTTAAGTCATTTTATTGTATTTTAACTGTTTTATAATTTGATGATTTAAGATGCCCATTTATTATTTGTATGTATAATGTGGCAATGAATTTTGCTGTAATCTGTAAGCTGCTCTGAGTCCCCTTTGAGTTGAGAAGAGAAGGGCATATAATAAATACATAAATAAATAAATAAAAAAGTCCAAGCCTATGTCACTTATTTACAAAAGGATATGAAAATTTGACGCAAAAAAGATGGCAAAACTAAATTTTGAGGCATAAGAAAGAAATAAGTCATCTTAGGATGGAAAGAAGTATCTGTATGTAATATCACTGTGCCTTTTCCAAAAAAAAAAAAAAAAAAAAGCAAAGATGAAAGAACCCAATTATCATACCATCAGAAAAAGAAACACTTTGAGGGACAAGCCTTTGGTATTTCAAGCATTCGGTAGTTGAAAGGGCATGGAGATTCCAGATTCTTATGAACAATTTGAGAACCAGGGAGAAAAGATCCACAAATGAAACTGTTTTCACATCTTACAAGGACAGAAGATCATAAAGATACCTGTTTTAAAAAAATGTCTGAAGGCCTAAATCCAAACCTACTTGGGAGTACAATTATGAATTCTTTCACACCTACACAACAAGGATCATCTGACATACAGCAAAATGCCTTCAATTATCTCATATATGCATTGAGCAACAAGAACAAAGCATTATATTAACAACTTAACAATTTCAAATAAAAATCCTTTTTGAATAGCAGGTAGCTAAATACAGCCGGTCTGGGTGGAGAATGGGGTGAGTCAGTTTAGGCAAAAACATGGTCCTTTCCAGACATGTGAAGCTAATGGGAACCTACCAGGATGATCAAGGCCCTTACCACCTGACTCTCACAGCAATCTAGAAAACAATAGAGCTGTATGCAAGCCTACAGAAAAGGGGGCCAAGTAAATACAAAGATACTTTGGTCCTTCTTTCTTCTGCCAGAATATTCTGTTCACTTCCAACAAAGAAGGGTACCAAATCAAACATACATACTTAATGTGCCTTTTTAAAAACAGCCTGGATGGCTATCTGTAGGGGTGCTTTGATTGTGCTTTTCCTTCATGGCAGAGGGTTGGATCAGATGGCCCATGCGGTCTCTTCAAACTACGATTCTATTATTCTAAGGCTAAAGATAGGGAAGTGAAAAACTGATAATATGAAGAGTCTACACCTTTTTTAATTCAGAAAAAGGACAAAAGTATTATGCTCTGAAAGAGAAAGGGAACAAAAGCAGCAAAAAAACAAGGATAAGGATGTAAAGAAAGAGGGACACACTGAATAGGAGCAAATGGCTTCTGACGAGCTAAGGCTAGAGGAAGAATAGAGGGAAAGTTCACTCCGTGGCTACAATTTTAAAAATAGGTCACACGACTCTCACTTGGCTTGGGTGACAGTGGATGCTGTCCCACATGCAGATGGTTCCTTTTCTGCAATCTGAGAATAATTGTTTCTCATAAATATCTGTAAGGCAAATACTCCTAAGTCTTCTTTTAAAAATTGAGCAAAGCAAAAGATAGAAGGCCTTCCTATTCTACAGCAAGAACAGATGGCACTATGAGCAGTGCCCAATCTGGCTGAATCCCAACATCTACGTGCGAAGGAGGATAATAACCACCAACACAGAATGTAACATGTATTACAAGGGAATATATTAGCCTCACTGCCACCCACAAGTAAAATGATATGTTATTTATTTTAGGTGTGATGCTTGTAAAACATTATAGCCTAAATCCAAAACAAATGTTTCATTTAAAGTCTATATGTTTTTGTTTAACTCAAAGGACCCCAAGGCAACTGAGATAAAACCAAGAATAAATCATGATGCCAAAAAAGTAGGCAACATATACATCCAACACTTGTTCAATAATTTCTATATGCCTACAAAACATTACTTTTGCATTTAACTGGAGTCTTCCATGTACTGACATTTTACAGATCCTGTTTATAGGCAACTGCGGTAGATAATTTAATGACTACAAACAATTTAATGAAGCATCTTCCAATTCAAATGTAAGATATGTATAATCAGTTTTATGCATGTTGTGTGACGTGTAATCCCATATCTAGCTAGTATCTATGTACTGACTTAGTACACTGAATATATACCATGCAAATAAAATACTGTTCAGCAACTGCCAGATCAGCTTAGTCTCAACCTCTTCTACCATTGCCAGAAACTGTCAAAAGGGAAAAAGAGCTGGCATGTCAAAAGTGAAATGGGAATTTGATTAGCAAGTGTGCTGGTTACCACCAGGTTTTCCATTATCTACTATCAAAGATGGGAGTGTGTATACAAGGTTAATGGACGTAGGATGAGGAACAATGGGTGCATAAAGGGCACCATATACTGGGATGGTAGATGCAGAAGACAGGACTCACATCAACTAGGGATCCATAATACTGTGTATTTGAGTAAGAAGCATCTACTCATTATGAAGAAAGAACAGTAAAAATAGTAATGTATGTTGGAGAAGGATGGAGAAGTTTTTCAATATTGGACACAGGGATTAAGTAAATAGAACAAGGTTGGAAAAAGAGTGCTGTCCCTAGCTTCATTACAGAAAAAAGCAAGGAAATAGAAAATAAGAATCTGAGTAAGAAGGAAAGGGGTAATGCAGAACAAAACCACAGGGGAAGAGTTTGGGTAGTGACTTTTAAAGATTAGAGAACTCCCCACGGCTTGTATGAATCCTTCCAACCACTTTTTAAAATCCAGAAATTACTCATCCTGCCTAATTACAGTAACATTGTTTTCAGATCACCCAATTCCTTACTGCTCCACACAATCCGTTATTCCTCCATGTCATTTCACCTAGTCTCTTCATCCTCGTTATCCCACATCCCTCCAACCCAGTCCACAATATGAGAAGTGATAAACAAATATGCAGCTTCATTGTATCATTTCAGTTATTTAACACACTCTGCAAATACCTAAAGGGTTTATTCCAACTACTTCTCCCAATTAGAAGTGCGGTAACCAATGAGGTTGATCACCAATGCATCGTCTTCATCTTGGAAAGAAGTCACGAGTGGAGTGCCACAGGGTTCCATCCTGGGCCCGGTTCTGTTCAACATCTTTATTAACGACTTAGACGAAGGGTTAGAAGGCACGATCATCAAGTTTGCAGATGACACCAAACTGGGAGGGATAGCTAACACTCCAGAAGACAGGAGCAGAATTCAAAATGATCTTGACAGATTAAACAGATGGGTCGAAACTAACAAAATGAAGTTCAACAGGGACAAATGCAAGATACTCCACTTCGGCAGAAAAAATGAAATGCAGATAAAGAATGGGGGATGCCTGCCTCGACAGCAGTACATGTGAAAAAGACCTTGGAGTCCTCGTGGACAAGTTAAACATGAGCCTACAATGTGATGCGGTGGCAAAAAAAGCCAATGGGATTTTGGCCTGCATCAATAGGAGTATAGTGTCTAGATCCAGAGAAGTCATGCTACTCCTCTATTCTGCCTTGGTCAGACAACACCTGGAATACTGTGCCCAATTCTGGGCACTGCAGTTGAAGGGAGATGTTGGCCAGCTGGAAAGCATCCAGAAGAGGGCAACTAAAATGATCAAGGGTCTGGAGAACAAGCCCTATGAGGAGCGGCTTAAAGAGCTGGGCATGTTTAGCCTGCAGAAGAGAAGGCTGAGAGGAGACATGATAGCCATGTACAAATACATGAGGGGAAGTCATAGGGAGGAGGGAGTGAGCTTGTTTTCTGCTGCCCTGGAGACTAGGACACGGAACAATGGCTTCAAACTACAGGAAAGGAGATTCCAGCTGAACATTAGGAAGAACTTCCTCATTGTGTGTCAGAACCCAGGCTGCAGAGCACCAATAACCATGCGCAGAGGCCAGAATCTATCTAATATCTTTATTAAAGGAATATATAAAGTCAGTAAAAACAAGTGAAGAATATAGTTCAGTAGTAGACCTTTCAGGAAAGGTCAAATATAGTCCAGGAAAACAATGTCCAAAAAAAGATATTAAAGTCCAAAGTTATAATGCAATAACCGAAACACACACCTTGCCAAGCAAAGCGTGGGGAAATGACAGGGCCCTTTTAGTCCAATGGAGCTTGACAACAAAGGCTGGAAGCAAACTAGATGCTTGGCAAACGAGGCTTGATACATGGCAACAAGAGGCAAGAAGCAAGAACGAGGTCCGTGGCAAGATCCGAGGACAAGGCAGGCTTGAAACTGGAACAAGGTCCGAGGGAACTGGAGTAGCGTAGTCCACACACAATCTACTCCCGAAGCTGACGAATTGACTCCGCAAGGATTCCTTTGCGGGCAAACACCTATATAGGATCTTGTTTTCCCGCCAAGGAACACTTTCTCTGGGGAACAAGAAACGAAACCTATACTGTGTCCAGATGCATGACTCCTTAAAGTTTCCCAAGGGAAGCAGACTTAATCAGCTAATTGTCTGGCAGCTATCCTGGCGCTCTGGCGAGTCGCCTCCCGAGCGCCTCTATCTTGATTATAATAATCCCGGCGAGAAAATGGGGGAGATTTCTGCTCAAGGCTTGTTTGGCTGACTTCTGGTGGGCAAACATCTTGCAGGTGCAAGGGCTCCAATTCTGGCTGAAACGGTGGGAAACCCAAGTTTTCCTCTTCATCTGCCACCATAGTACTGGGAACGGAACTACATGGCCCATGAGTCATCACATTGTGAGAGCTGTTCGGCAGTGGAACTCTCTGCCCCGGAGTGTGGTGGAGGCTCCTTCTTTGGAGGCTTTTAAGCAGAGGCTGGATGGCCATCTGTCGGGGGTGCTTTGAATGAGATTTTCCTGCTTCTTGCAGGGGATTGGACTGGATGGCCCATGAGGTCTCTTCCAACTCTACAATTCTATGATTCTATGATCCATTCTTATTTGAAAGTCAACTGTATTAATCTACTTGATTATTCCTATGGACATGCTTATTGACAACTACAAAACATTCTGAAAAGCTGGTGTTGTATGCCTTCAAGTCGTTTGATGATGATGCCACTCTTAATTTGAATATATTTTTTCTTACTAAGGAAGGAGTTACGGTATATACTAGGCTTGATCGATCCACGAAAAATTTGATTCTAAACTCGTTTCAAAACTAGAGGGGGGCAGCTTTTCGTTTCTGATGGTATTTCCGAATTTGGCCCCCAAAAAAATTCGAAATTAACGAAAATTCGTTATTTTCTAAATTAATTCGTTAATGGCGGACGCGCATGCGCAATTCCCAAAAACAGCACAGAGGGAGAGGACTTTACAGGACTCTCCCACCCTCATTTTTTGAGTGATCTTCTTCCAACTTGGTACAGTGGTAGAACACATTTAACACTGATAGCTCACCAAAATTTGGAACGTTTCCCTTATCCTCTGATTTTTGGCGAATTTTCATAGCTTTTATAATAAACCATTTTTTAATAATTGCAGAAATCTGTTCCTGGTTTGAAAGTCTTATTTCCTGTTAAATTGGGTTGTCTTTACTGTGAAAGTCATTGTTCTACTTCAGAAACTTTGTTTTTGTGGCTGAAACTTTGTTAAATTGGTGTGTGTGTGTGATATATACTGTGTATATATATATAGTCCCTGCATAATGTGTGTGTGTGTGTGTGTGTATATATAGGTAAAGGTATCCCTTGACGTTAAGTTCAGTCATGTCTGACTCTGGGGGTTGGTGCTCATCTCCATTTCTAAGCCCAAGAGCCAGTGTTGTCCATAGACACCTCCAAGGTCATGTGGCCGGCATGACTACATGGAGTGCCATTACCTTCCCGCCACAGCGGTACCTATTGATCTACTCACATTGGCATGTTTTCAAGCTGCTAGGTTGGCAGAAGCTGGAGCTAACAGCGGGCACTCACTCTGCTCCCGGGATTTGAACCTGGGACCTTTCGGTCTGCAAGTTCAGCAGCTCAGTGCTTTAACACACTTCGCCATCGGGGCTCATGTATATATAATATACATACACATACACACAATGTGGAGAATATGTGGAAAGGTAGATAGATAAGTTGGGAGCCACAGCGAAGGCACCTTCCTGGGAGCAAGGTCTAATAATAATAATAATAATAATAATAATAATAATAATAATAATAATAATAATGAATCCATTACAATATCCAAGATGGCTCACTGCTACAGAATCTTGGGAGGTTTAGTTTGATATGGTACCATTATTGGCAGAGAAAGCTAAGCTGTAGGAGTTGAAATCCAATCATTTATCCTCCCTATAGAATCAATTTTATATGCATTTTTAGCTACAGAAAAGCTAAAATCAGGACAGTAAAAGAACAACACCCAGAAAATGGGAATTCCAGACAGGAAACAATCAGGGCCAGCTAATACCTCCCAACAAAGGATTCCTCCAGGTAGGAAGCAGCCAGGCTTTGAAGCTGCAAGGCTATTCAATGCTAATCAAGGTGACCAATTGCAACATTCACACTTGCCTCCCACAGACAAGAGTTCTTTCTCCCACCCTGGACCTTCCACAGATATATAAACCCCACTTGCCTAGCTTGCACAGACGTCAAAACCTCTGAGTATCAGGCCTGAGCTGAGGCGGCGGCGGCCATTTCCCCCCTCCGTCTTACTCCTCCTCCTCGGCCTCCTTCCCCCTCGCCCCCTCCCATTGGCTGAGCCCGTGACGCCCCTTTTGCTGAGGGGCAAAAGGAAAGGGCCTGAATGGTGGGAGTTTGGGTGATTTGCAAAAGCTTTTTTTTCCTAACGAAAAAAACGACGACATAACGAAAAACGGCCTCTCGCGATATCCAGACGTGTGGACAACCAATGCCGTATATTGCTTCAAAACAAACGAAAATAACGAATTAATAACGGTTAACGGGGAAAACGAATTATTTGAGCAAGCCTAGTATATACAAACTGAATAGGAAGTAAAATAAATGAAATATCAATTTTGTGTCATAGGGGGAGAGCATAACCTGCTGCATAATTTTGATTCTCTCCCCCCCATAAATAATGAGCTATTGGATGTAGTTCACCACAGACAAAGATTATACGTACAGAAACAGTGTTCAGGGTCGAATAAGTCCTTTTTCATTAGAACAGATCAAATGAACTATGTAAAGATTTAAACTTTTTCTTGAAGTGAAAGCGGGATTCCTTTGTGTATGTCATCTGAATGCTCCCTCCATTACTCTGCCATTAATGCTTTCTGTCCTTCTGGTGAAGGACATTCTGAATTTAGATTTATTTTAGTAATGACTCTTTGGATCAAAACAGAGATCAAATACAATCATTTAATAGCCTGTTTCAGTGGCAACATATTCAATTTATGAAAAAAATCAGACAGACAAAGCCTCATAACTTTCAGTGATCAAATCTAGAAATACAAGGATTTTACAAGGCAAAGCACATTATTTTTACTAAAAAAAAACAACAACCTGCAGGAGTATGTCTTTTACATATTCTTCTTCTTCAACATCCAATACAAATTCCAAACTAAATTACCTTGTCAAAATGATCAGTTTGCTTATATACATAAAGGGGAATAAGTAAAGATCTTCCTTAACAGTCATCACTTGGTTACTTTGCAGATGTGCTTTTCGCAAAGTATGAACTGTGAAGAAGTGCTCTTCATCTGCCACTCTTTATGAAGAATATTGTGTATACGTTTGTGTCCTGGATGGTCAAAACAACCATTTAAATAAATTATGTCTCTGAGATCACAGAGGGTACAAAGAATCTTACTGTTGACAATGAAAAAGTTTATCTGAAAGCTAGTTCAGCAATAGGCCAGAATATTTCCTACTCATCTTTGATAGGGATGCATTGAAGCAGATTTGATGTTGGTTTTAATGCCACTGGGCATCTTTCCTGGAAATGAGAAAGGAAATGGGGTTAGTGATGTAATAAAGAAAAAGACCTTCACCTATCAGGGGGGAAATACAGGGAGACTCTTTCTAGTTCTTCCCTAATATGTGAATTAACATCTCCCTCACACACATTTTCTAGGGTAAATAGAGCTACTTTTTCAGTACTTTAATTTCCCCATATCTGAATTCTTCCATTTTCAGTTTGTGCACGTCCATCTTGTGCAGAAATAATAAGAATATATAAGAATGGTCCTGGTGAATTACCTAACAGAGTAGCCTGTTTCTTACAGACAGGACAAGACCAACACAGTTCTCTCTTGCAATTCTCCAGTAATTCTCATGAAATTACAGGTGATATAGTAGAACAGCAGTAATCTTAATGCTATATGTGATAGATAGATCTTTGATACTGCAACATGTTTTATTTGAATGCTCATAGCCATCCAGAAATTGATGCAAATATTAGATAAGAAATTGTCAATTTCTTGATAGCAAGGATCCACACCGATACCCCAACCCACTTAGGGTAGTATTGTACCCCCAACTGATAAGTGGTACCAAATACCAAACTATGATTCTGTGAGCCAAGATTCCCATCACTGCCAGAATGCATTTCTGCATCATAAAGCCCTAGAGACTAGAAGAGCAAAGCAGATCACCTTCTTCCTTTTTGGAATGAATGAAAAAAACAGCCAGTATATTTTCTTTCCAGGCTACATTTTGCATAGTGTTTTACACAGTGTCGTATCACCTCCTACACATGGTGTAGCTTACTGAGGGCAAACCAAACAAAGACTCCGAATAGTTGTGCTTCTCTGAAATATGGAAATGTATAATATACCATAGATCTTATGCAAAGTGTTAAACTTCTATTAAACTATAGATTCTTTTCATTCCATCAATAGCTTCTCCATTGTACTGCCCCCCCCCCCTTAGATAGCTTTTACTTACCTGGTTGACCCCCTTGGGGCATCTGTACTCCTCCAAGCATGGGCTGAGTCTGGCCTGGTGCTCCAGGCATTTGTACCTGTTGCATGGCAGAACCACCTGCTATAATACTGTTGGCACCTGGCTGACCGGATTGAACAGGCCCAGTCACACCTGGAGGCCGCCTATTTGAGAGCCCCTTCCCAAAGGCTACAGCTGCAACCAAGGCATTGGTATCAGCAGGGTTGAATGTCTGCTTGTTCTGCCGTATTCCTGCAAGGGGAAAACATTCATACAGCACATCATTTACCAAAGTATTAGTTTTAGTCTTGTTCTAATATCATATTCATATTATTCCTTGTTAAACTTGGTTCCTGTTATTCTTGTCCTGATGCTATGTTCCTAGGGTCAGTCTCTATAAATCAGAGCTTCTTAAACTGTGCATCCTGACAAGTGGTCCTCAGTATCCAAGGATTTAACTATTCGATATTTTTAAAAAGTTTAATTTGTATACCTATTTTATACACCTATAGACTCTTCATCACTTAAAAATATCTTGGGCAAAAAATGGTGGCAAGTTGAAAAAGTGCTCTATATCATGTATCCCCATCTAATGTTCTTGCTTCTCCAGTACAATACCTCCACTTTCAGACTCTCGGTCTTCTTTGTTGATTTTCTCCAGTAAGTTAGAACACATTTTGTTTAGGCTCTGGATTTGTTTCTGTAACCATAAGAGTGGTACAGTAAAAATACATTAGAAAATGTATGTTACCTTTCATAAGTTGTTTCACTGCACACAGAGCAAATTCCTGCAAAGTCTATATCCCAAATTTCAAAAACAGAAAAACATCAATTTTCCAAGTCAATCCTACCTAATCTTATACTTGATAGCAGCTGGTCATAGCACCTTATACTATGGCGCAGCTGGTTAGTAGCCTGCTGCAATATATCACTACTAACCAAGAGGTTGTGAGTTCAAAGCCCGAGTCAGATTGAGTGCCTGGCTGTTAAATAGCCCCAGCTCGTTGTTTACCTAAGCAACCTGATAGACAGTTGCATCTGTCAAGTAGGAAAATTTAGGGACCGCATATGCGAGGAGGCCAATTTAACTAATTTTAAAAAGGTAAAGGTTTCCCCTGATGTTAAGTCTAATCATGTCTGATTCTGGGGGTTGGTGCTCATCTCCATTTCTAGGCCGAAGAGCCGGCGTTGTCCGTAGACACCTCCAAGGTCATGTGGCCAGCATGACTGCATGGAGCGCCGTTACCTTCCCTATTGATCTACTCACATTTGCATGTTTTCGAACTGCTAGGTTGGCAGAAGCTGGAGCTAACAGCGGTTGCTCACTCCGCTCCGAGGATTTGAACCTGGGGCCTTTTGGTCTGCAAGTTCAGACCGAAGTTAACTAGTTTACAGCACCATAAAAACGTCCAGTAGGGTGCATGCCGGATGAGGAAATACCATCAAAAAGTGGATGATGAAGTAGCAGCTCCTCCTGTGGCCGGAATCGAGCATATCCTCACAACGCCAGAAGCTGGAAGTTAAATAGCCTCTGTGTCTGTCTGTGTGTTGTTTGTCTAAAGGCATTGAATGTTTGCTATATATATGTACATTGTGATCCGCCCTGAGTTCCCTTTGAGAAGGGCAGAATATAAATACTGTAAATAAATAAATAATATTCAATCAAATCAAAACACTGACTGGAATGCTGTTGAAAATTTCAACAGAATGTGCAATGGTATGTGTGAACACCAAGGTCAGGGTGCTCCACAGTGAATTCCATCCTGATTCCTCCAATACCCATTTAACAGGAAGCATGTGCTGTGATCAGCAGTTGAGTGCTCCCCGATGGAACAGTTATTTGTTTATCACAGTTAATTATTTGTTTATGTGAGGGGGAGTCATAGGGAGGAGGGAGCATGCTTGTTTTCTGCTGCCCTGGAGACTAAGACACGGAACAATGGCTTTAAACTACAGGAAAGGAGATTCCTGAGACACCTGAACATCAGGAAGAACTTCCTCACTGTGAGAGCTGTTCAGCAGTGGAACTTTCTCCCCTGGACTGTAGTGGAGGCTCCTTCTTTGGAGGCTTTTAAGCAGAGGCTGGATGGCCATCTTTTGGGGGTGCTTTGAATGCGATTTCCTGTTTCTTGGCAGGAGGTTGGACTGGATGGCCCATGAGGTCTCTTCCAACTCTATTATTCTATGATTCTACAGTAGCTGCTTCCCAGTGATTAGTTTGGGAGACCTTCACAGTTCCTATGCTACTCCTAAAGCTATGAGGAGAAAACAGTTGCAAATCTGTAACTCTAGGTTGAGAACTTGTAATTTCCCACCACAATTACATCTATTATTTCTAAAATGACCTTCTTACAAATAATTTAGGAGTAATCTGTGTTCTTCTAAAATATGTATGGGAACAGCAATATTTACAACAGACATATTCTTAATACCGAAATTAAAGGACAGAGAAGTAAAAAGTAAAGCAAAAAGCTGTTTACACAAATATTTAGCAAATTTAGTTAATCAAAATGGCATCATTCAGAATTGCCAGACAACAGGTAACACTCACCTGTGCCACATCAGCACCAATTCGAGCTGCATCAGTGCTCAGCTGCTTCTCTTGTTCCTCCACCTCAGGATCAGGTTTGGTTCGCAGATGATCAGGTACAACCTCATGGCTGAACACTGGCACTCGCCCCTCTGTCTGACGCTGAAACATCCAGATTATTAGTTTTCAAGTCATAGTTTGCAAAACAGTCCATTAACATAAGGCTGGATTTATAGGCCTGAGGTAGGTCACAGAGACTCAAACACTACTGGAAATTGGCTTCAGAATACCATCACAAATTCTGCAGGGTTGTAGAATTTTTAGTTACCCAGTGGTAGTGAAGCTAAGCAATGAAGAAGTTACTTTCATCCACCTATTTCTAAAGTCCATCTGAAGTTCTATCCACCTCTATCTATGGATAGAGGAGACTAGTATACAGGCTGTACTACCAAATATTATGCACACTTGAACATACCTCATTATATTGTGTTTGTGTATTTTAATTAGAACTCATTTTGAGAACAATACTGAGTGAACTGTACTAGTAAACAGAATAAATGAATAGTCTGTGGATAACATCATACTTTGATCCCCGCCTCTCCATAAAGATATGTTTTGCACAATGATATCTTTTGGAGAACAGTAGTCACTGTTCAAAGATATGACCTAGAAATGTCTTAAGTAGGCACCTGCAAGATATCAGGTAGTCACATGCATTCTTGCAATTTTCAGTATTCCAATGACTAGGAAATAGTGTTCTTCTAAAGTATTCTTTAGCTTGATTCCTCATATGCAATACAACAAAGTGGCAGAAACTGCACCATTTTAGGCTGCTAATAAGGGATATCATTTTTCAATGCTTTCCCAATTTTAAAAAAATATCTAAGAAGATAAACCAGACTATTAGTTGAAGAAAAGATTCAAACCCAATCCACTCCTTGCTATAACAGGAAAGAAATTAAAAAAATTCCCCATTTCCCACTTCTGCAGTCTTTGGTGGTATGATCTACTATAAGTCATCATAACCATAGCCACTTACTTATATAAAGAACCATGCTATGTAATCTTGCCCTGGACTAGTGAAATCGTTTTTAAAGGTTTTTAAAAATATATTTTGTTATAATGTAATTTATTTATTTAAAATTCATATAAAAGGTAAAGGTAAAGGTTTCCCCTGACGTTAAGTCCAGTCATGTCTGACTCTGGGGGTTGGTGCTCATCTCCATTTCTAAGTTGGCATTGTCTGTAGACACCTCCAAGGTCATGTGGCTGGCATGACTGCATGGAGCGCCGTTACCTTTCCGCCGGAGAGGTACCTATTGATCTACTCACATTGGCATGTGAGTAGATTCATATACTGTAATTTTAATTCAATTGTAATATTTATCTTTTGCATGTTTTTAATTAATTGCATTGCTTTTTAACTGTGAGCTGCTTTGAGTATAAAGTTTGAGGAGGGAGGGACCAGGACAAAAATCATCATTACCATTACAACCCTCAGGGACCTATTATTTCTGCTATTTCAAAGAAGGACATTGACAAAATGGAATGTATCCAGGTGTGGTAATCAAAATGATAGATGATTTAGAAACTAAGCCATATGCAAAAAAGGCAAAGGAAGCCGGTGTGTTTACATAGAGAACATAGAGGAGGTATGATAACCATCTTAAAATGCAGAAAATGAAGCAAGGTTGTCTTCTGCTGATCCACATGAACAAATGAATTCAAATTGCAAAATCCTACCTAATGGTGAGACTGTTCAATAGCAGAATAGACTGCCTTGGAGGGTAGTGAATGCTACCTCTTTGGATGGATTTAGTTGTATATTCTTGCATGACAGATGATTGTGGTTTTTTTTCAAAAATGATTCTATCATTCTATCTAATTTTACGACATATGTAGATCAGTACTCTTATAGCACAAGAATGGGTGGAAAACCTCTTAATTTCATAAATGTACCATATTTCATCATTCATAGAGAGATGTACTTCCATCCTGTTCCAATGACAGTTATTAGTAAATTAAGACATCATTTTATCCATGATTATACTACCAATATATATTTCTTATTTTGCCATGCAAAATGCAAGTTATGAGTCAGATTCTTACCATAAGCTCCTCATCACGGTCTGGGGAAAGCACTAAAGGAATTATGACCTGATTGCGCAGCAGTGGAGTCTTCTCATGCTTCAGCACTTTATTCAGGGTGTTTAGTTGCCCAGAAAGTAGAGCAAAGTTGTCTAGCACTGAAGGCCTGGAGCAGATGGAAAAATGAAAGGACATGAGGAAAACAGAAATAGCATTCCTGTTTGTGACTGTTGGAAAGTAAAAGCATTGTTTCGCACAAGGCCATCAATAAAATGAAACTTTTCGGCAGCAGTAGTATTCATCCACATTTTTAAATTTATCAAATGTTTTTGCCAGTAGCATGCCCTATGCAGAACTTTTTGAGGCGTTGATATGATTGCAGAGGAGAACAGGTCACATAAGCCTGACTTCCATGAGATTTGAATATTTTCCATTCTACATCATTAATCCAGTATAAGTGAACCTTGAGCAAATTAACAGTTCCTTCCTGTATTTACAATAAAGAACAAATAAAAAAGGAACTGTTACACAGGTTCCAGATCCTCCTTAACATTATGCCCAAAACAAAGATAGTTCAAGGAACGCTGCTCTCATGTCTGCATAACAATTTCATCCTCTACATTTCAAATCATGTAGAAACGTACATCCTTTGGTTGTCATCTTGACACAAAATAAAATGGAAAACTCTGGTGTTTGTCCATATCTTCCAAATATATATATCCAGGGTGAACTTGTATGGATTCTGTGTGAATATATACAACCCAAAGTTACTATATACTGCGCAATGTCTACATCAGCTTCCACAATAAGCAAGATTAATCCCATAGCCTTTGTTCTGCTCTCTTACCAGGTAAGACGGTCATATTCGTTCTCCAACTTGTAAATGAAATTGACTAAGGAATTTTTCAGGTCAGCCACTTGACTGATGAGAGCCTCCAGGGACAACTCTAGCTGCTTCTCTTCTCTCTAGAAAGGACAAAAGCAAAACTTGAACATACCAGTTCTTCAACCCAAAGTGATTTGTCCCTTTAAAAGGTTTCATATTAAACATAGTGTGTATGTGTCAGGGGGGATTCTTAATTTTCCTGGGTCCAATGTGGAACTGAGGGTTCTCTATACTTTAACAGCTATATTGTAAAGAGTATTTGAGCAACCACAGTATCTTGTGTGCTGGTCGTTTCCTTTTAAACTTTTGTTCCGTGGACACTGAATCCAGAAACTCTCTAAAACGATCACACACCAGAATAATACAGAATACATTACAAACAAAACAATGCAAGATGAGTACCTCAGGTAAGATAGCAATGGTATCTCATCAGATCAACCAGAATATAGCTATCAAGCCTGTTGGGAAATCGATTGACATATTTCCGTTGGCATGCAATGTTGAAAGAGGAAAAGCTTGCATTTGCATTTGAGAATGAATAATCCATCAGTGAGAAAGAATGCAAAGGAATCCACATAAAGGAGCATTGTGGCCTAAATATATGGGCCCAATGTATAAGACTGACAGCATGACGACTGCCAAGGCATAGCTGAGATTATCACTGCCTTGCTGCCTATACCTTTCAAGACCCAAGAGATGAATTTCACATTCTTTCTGAAAACTTAGTTTTTTAGAGAGACTTTTCCTGATTCATAGTGATTCATGGCACTGTTGTGTTTTACTATTCTCTCAATTTTACAGTACACTGTGGGCAAACCACTAAGGGATTTAACTAGAGTAACCGGCACGTACACACACACACACACACACACACACACACGCATATAGAGAGAGCCAATACCCATATCTTTTAAGCCCAAAGGATTAAAACAAAATATCTAAAGAGTTAAATACACTAAAATTAATGAAATACATGGAAACAATGTACAATCTTAAAGCAAATGATCATATACTGTTTTCAACACTGAATAATTTCATAAAACCAGGAAAATCTCTCTGCCATGTCCATGACTTCACTCCAGCCAAAAAAAAAAATTCTTAGCATTCTTCAGTCCTGCTTTAAGTAGATTTTTGCAGCAACAGTTTATTATAATTATAATAATTATATAATAGCAGCTATGGTATTATTTGTTGGAGTGTTTCAAAATACAGGTTACATTCTAATGCTGCAAGTTGTGCAAATAGAACCTCTGTGTCGATTATGCATGGCACTGGATTGCCAATGGCCATTTGGACAAACCACTTCCCCAGTGAAATATAGATGGGTACATAATATCTCATTTTTAAACATTTCTTTTCTTGCATTTTGTGGCAAGAAGTCTAATCTGGATAATGATTGAAGATCAGGGTTCAAATTCTTCTAAGTGATGAAAACCCACTGGATGACCTTGGGCAAGTCACACTCAGTCTCAGAGGAAGACAGAAGCAACCTCATAGAAAAACCTGATAGGTGACCTTAGGGTAACCACAAGTTGGAAACAACTTGAAGGTACACAACAATCCTACCATAGCTAGTTTCAAGCTTTTCCAAATTCATTGCTGCTAAAAATTACCATCTTAAGCAGTTTTGGATTGTAGCAACCATGTTGTGTGAAGCTCCCTATAAAATTCCTCATTATCACATTATGTCCTATAAAGCATGCCCTTGATTAAAAACTACACAAGTGCCTTTCACTTTACAACTGTTGACAGACAATATATGCATTTTCTCCACACATATAACAGAGAGCAGGAAAATATGGGTGCTAAGCAAATCTAACCATTCATTATAAGGGACATTACAATAGTATTACAATAACTGGGATGGAGTAGTAAAGTAGAGTTTGTAGTAAAGTCAGTGGTGACAGCGAGAAGCTTGAACTTAGCAATTTAAATAATTAATAGACTAGAACTGAAGTCTTAAACAGCCCATATATGGTCCCCATCTCATATTTTTTCCTTAATATCTTTAAACGATACTAATTATATATACACAAAGGAATTTATCTACTCAGGAAAAAAAATCATACAATGGAAAATTAATTGAAACCATCAGATCTACAGCAGTGAAAAAGCAAAAACGTTTCAGAATTATTAGAATTAGAAACAAAACAGCAAGATAAAGTCAGTGTCAGAATTTATACAAGAATTACATTATCAAATTTATGTCACAGATTAAATAGCTTCAGGCTAAGGAAGAAAACCGATCCTACTTACACCTTCTCCACACTTAAGGTTGAGTTGTATTTACTGACTAAAGATGAGAATGATATCAGCATTAGGCTACATATGCCTCTCACGGCTCTCTCTGTGTGTTTGTGTTATCTCTGTGTCCTTTCTTGCCATATAAAAAGATCACAAAGAGAAAGACAAACTACTACTAGAAGTCCCCAGGAGCATCCAGAACTCTTTATAACAAGGCACAGGTCTTCACCATGCCCAGTTTTGCTTCAGCCCATTCAAGAAAGAAAAAAGTAACTGGGCTATATAAAAAAGCAAGCTAAACTGCTTTTAACATTTGAGTTGATGTGAGTATTGTTTCATCTTGTATCTTATGCTTGTAATGTTGCTTTTATATATATATATACAACAAGTTAGAACCAGGACATCAAACAAGGATGGTTGCAACTCCTGTAAGGTTAGTATTATGGCATCTGGAGCATAATCTGATATAATGATATTATCTATTTACAAGTCATCTCAGTCAAAAGGATGTATCTGGAGGGAAAAAAGAAGATATAATACCAGGGTTGTATCTGTTAGGTTTTGAGGTTCCATTAAACTAAGGCTAGATCTACACTGTCACATAATCCAGATTATCACATCAGATAATCCACACTATCTGCTTTGAACTGGATTATATGAGTTTACACTGCCATATTATCCAGTTCAAAGCAGATAATCTGGATTCTGTATGGCAGTGTAGGTGGGGTCGAAATGAGCACAGAGAATCTGCAAGCAGTGCTCTGTTAATAGCCCATCCAGGTTCCACACACCCTGCTGAAATTCCTCTCCGCATTAATATTTCTAACTAAAATCTGTCAAGATATGAAAAACAAAACCATGATCCATAAACTGTAATTGTAGACATTGAAACCGTTTGCAAATTTTCATTCCTCAGTTCAGTCACTAATCAGAACAGAGAACAGTCAAGAAATAAGAACTGTAGGCCTTATGAAGGAACTAGACAAGATTCAGAAGTGTCAAGACATATCATTGAATAGTAAAGTTAGTATTGCCTATGCCATTGTATTTGTGTATGACTGTGAAAGCTTGACAGTGAAGAAAGCCAATAGGAAGAAAATCAACTCATCCGAAATGTGGTGTGGGAGAAGAATTCTATGGATACCACCAATTGCTAAAAAGACAAATAAATGGGTCTTAAAACATATCAAGCCTGAACTCTTCCTAGAGGTGAAAAGAAAATGCATACTTATACAAACTTCTATTTGTCTTGCCAATATCTGACACACATTTGGCAAGGAAAGGGGCAAGGAAAATTAACAGTGACCCCTCCCATGTTTTGCGAAAGGAGTCCCTACCAACACCTTCTTTAATGACATTTTGCAGGGAGGACAACACATTTTTTATTTGTGCATGCCTTTTGACCTATAAAACTGACTTGCACACCTGCTGAATCTGGAATTAACACGGCTTTAAAAACTGACTTTATGGATGACAAAATCGAGTTGGGCGGGATCTTAAGACTTGTTTTACTTGCCTTGCTTCTGTATATTCATTACAGCTGATCATTCATGGCAATCTGTTTTACTGCATTTCATTATTTTTATTGTACTTATATCATTGTGACTGCCCTCCCTTACCGGTTGATGAAGTTAGGGTATACATTTAACACATAAATGACAAAAACACACATGTTATAAAAATAAGTCCAACCAAACCTATGCTGATAAGAGGCAACCTGCTGCTATAAAAGGTCCTCCAGTTCTCTTGTGTTTATTGTTTTCAAGTTGCCTGTCTGCTTATGACAACCCAATGTATTTCATATGCTTCTCTTTGGTAAGGAATACTCATAGGTAGGTCTGCCAATTACTTCATCTGAAAACATAGCCTACAGCACCCAGTATACATTTGCACCCTCCCATCCAAGTACTAACCAGAGCTATCCCTGCTTAGCTTCCCAAATCAGTCAGAATCTGAGGGCTACTACTATTACTTGAGAATCCTTTATCCAGAAATCCGTAATACTCCAAAGTCACATGGATAACTGAGACAGTGGTACCTTTTCTTTCTGGTGGTTTTCAAACAAACTTGGTTTTCATGCAAAGAAATGACTTCAACTATTGTATAAAATTACCTTCAGGCTATGTATTTAAGGCATATATGAAACATAAATGAGTTTCACATTGAGGCTTGGATCACATCCCCAAGATCTCACATTGGACACAGACTTTCCAAAGTCTGAAATGTAAAATACTTCTGCTCCCAACCATTTCACCTTAGGGATACTCATTCTAGGGTGCATCTACACTGTAGAATGCAGATCGACACAACTGTAGTAGCTTATGGAATCCTGAGAGTTGTAGTTTGGTGAAGTGTCAGCCCTCTTTGGAAGAGAAGGCCCAAGACCTTGTAAAACTACAACTCCCATGTATCCATATCATTGAGCCATGGCAATTAAATGCATTAATTCTACAGTGTAGATGTGGCCTTGTACTCATGAAGGTGCATCTGACCACCTCTGAAGGTCATCTTGTCTGTTTCACCATCCTCAAATATTCTGAATATCCCTTAATCAGAAATGCTTGGAACCAGAAGTGTTTTGAATATCAGATTATTTGCGGATGGGAATTTGGAATACCTACATTTGCATAGAAAGACACAATAGCACTTGTGTTCAATAATAATAATAATAATAATAATAATAATAATAATAATAATAATAATAATAAATTCTTAAACCAAAGGGACTTGGGGCGGCTTACATATGGGACAAAGTGCCCATAAACACAAATACCAAACAGTCTATCAAAGCAAAAACACAATTAAAATAAAAAACATAGTTAAATATAACAATCCAGATAAAAGCACAATTCAACAAAACATAAAGATAGAAAACAGTAGCATTAAAATTCAGTCAAAACAATACTCAATGAAATCATGGGCATGACCAGGCTATAAAAGGCCTGTGTATGGGATAGTACAAGCAGCATATCATAGGGCTGGATATTGGATGAAGTGCAGAAAAAAGATTATTATTATGGAACTTAGGGACTGGGCATTCTCAAATGCAAGCTGAAACATCCAGGTTTTCAAATCCCTGTGAAAGGAGGACAATGTAGGGGCTTGTCTAATTTCCCTTGGGAGGGAGTTCCAAAGTCAGGGGGCCACCACGGAGAAGGCCCTCTCCCTCGTCCCCACTAACCGTGCTTGTGACGGTGCTGGGAGGGAGAGGAGGACCTCCCCGGCTTACACACATAGCTAGCCTGAAGGAAATAGTATACAGTATTTTAAATAACTTGAACATGGAACAAAGTTTGCATTCACTTAACCTTTGTTTTCTAATGGTTCTGTATACACCAATTTTGTTTCACGCTTGAAACTATTTCACATACAGTCTACAATTAAAGCTACCTTTGTGGAAACTTTTGGATTTGGGGGTACTTCAGATTTCCGGACTCTGGATAAGAGATGCTCAACCAGTATCAGATAAAGGGGGTGCATCCACAGCAGGCATGGGCAAAGTTAGGGTCTCCCTCCAGATGTTTTGGACTTCAACTCCCACCATTCCTGAAAACCTCAGGCCTCTTCCTTTCCCCCCTCAGCCGCTTAAGCGGGGAAAGGAAGGGGCCTGAGGTTTTCAGGAATGGTGGGAGTTGGAGTTCAAAACATCTGGAGGGAGACCCTAACTTTGCCCATGCCTGTTCTACACTGTAGAATTAATGCAGTTTGTTACCACTTTAACTGTCATGGGGGTGACAGTTTGGTGAGGCACCATCACTCTTCAGCAGAAAAGATTTAAAAACTTGGTAAAACTACAAATTCCCACAATTGGATGCCATGACGCCTCTCTATCAAGGAGTGCCGGTGCGTGAGCATACCACAACTCCATGGCACTGAAAGTGGTGCCGAACTGGATTAATTCTACGATGTGGACGCAACCAAGAACAGCCACACTCCTTGGGAAGCCTCACCTGCATGGCGACGACGATAAAAACCCTCCCGCGCTTGGTGGGAGTTCCCTGGCGGAGCTGTTTCCTCTTCCGGGCCGAAGCTGTAGGAGGTCGAAGGTCGTGGATGAGGGCGGTGTCAGCCATGGCAGCTTCAGAGAGACCCGACGCCGAGGTACTCTTCCTTGCCCTGGATGCCGCTCGGGGCAAAATGGGTGGGAGGCGGCAGGGAAGGTTTGCAGGCCTGGCAGGGTGTGCGAAGAAACTGTTTCAGTCCTGACGAACTGGCTGAAAGAGTGGGCAAAGAGTATGCCTCCCACCTGAAGCCCTGTGGCAACCTCCTGCAGAATTCCGGGGCCTGTTGTGAGTGAGGAACAGGAACTCTCTGGCTGAGCAGGAGGAAGCCACAGAGTTTCACTGGGTTGTTGTGCATTTTCCGGGCTGTATGGCCATGTTCCAGAAGCATTCTCTCCTGACGTTTGGCCCACATCTATGGCAGGCATTCTCAGAGGTTGTGAGGTATATTGGAAAACTAAGCAAGGGAGGTTTATATATCTGGAAGGTCCAGAGTGGGAGAAGGAATTCTTGTCTGTTGGAGGCCAGTGTGATTCCCCCAGGCAGGAGTGAAGTTTGCAACGCCATTAATGCTAATCACGGTGATCAATTACAACATTCACACTGGCCTCCAACAGAGAACTGTAAAGTGATAATATAAGGATACAATAGCAAAAGATAAAAGACTACACAACTGCCCCGGAATAAACACTAAAGGAGAGAAAAATAATACAACAAACAAATAGAAGAGGAAATACAAGGGTATAGTTTATACCAAATGAATACGATACATAACAACACACATCTGATGGAAGTCAATTTTAATTATATGTGATAAATGTTAGTATTTAAGTGATGTTCTGATTTTTTGTTTTTTGCTTTCTGTTTTCTGTTTCTGTCCTCTTTTTCTTTTTCCTTTTGTTTCCTGATGTAGGGTTTCGATTAATAGATTTCCCCTAACCTCCTATATATTTTTTTCTTACCCCCATGTTATCCCCCATGTTATCCCCCTTCACTGTGTGTAATGGCCGATGTGATTCACACCCCTTGGCAAATGACTTTAATAAAAAAAAATTTAAAAAAAAGAAGAAAGAAAACGAAGCAAGGGAGGTTTATATATCTGTGGAAGGTCCAGAGTGGGAGAATGAATTCTTGTCTATTGGAGGCCAGTGTGATTCCCCCAGGCAGGAATGAAGTTTGCAACGCCATTAATGCTAATCACGGTTATCAATTACAACATTCACACTGGCCTCCAACAGACAAGAGTTCTTCTCCCACCCTGGACCTTCCACAGATATATAAACTTGCCTTGCTTAGTTTTCCAATATACCTCACAACCTCTGAGGATGCCTACTAGAGATGTGGGTGAAATGTCAGAAGAGAATGCTTCTGGAACATGGCCATACAGCCCGGAAAATATACAACAACCCAGTGATTTCAGCCATGAAAGCCTTCAACAATACACAGGGTTTCAGATGGGAGACATACTCTGCCCACTCTTTCAATTCTAGTATTTATCCTATCAGAAGCGAACTGGGGGTACAGTTTTAATGTATTTAAAAACACAAAGTTAAAAACTTGGCATTATACTAATGTCCTTTGACCAGTAGCTGGCCAGTTACTCCAACTGGTGTTGCTATAAGAAGGCCCTCCATTGTGCATGTGGCAGGGCTCAGACTGCATTATAATAGGTGAACTGTGGTTTGCTCTTTTCCACACTTGCATGTCATGGACCCTACTTAATGTCAGGGAAAAACCTTTACCTCTACTTATCAGAAGCGAGCCAAGGGTACAGTTGTATTTAAAAACACAGATTTAAAAACTTGGCATTATACTCAATGACCTTTGACCAGTAGCTGGCCACTTGGAGTGTCTCAGGTGTTGCCATTAGAAGATCCTCCATTGTGCATGTGGCAGGGCTCAGACTACATTGTAGTAGGTGGTTTATGGTTTGCTGTTCTCCACACTCACATGTTGCGGACTCCACTTTGCGACCCCATTTCTTAAGGTTGGCTCTGCATCTTATGGTGCCAGAGCTCAGTCTGTTCCATGCCTTCCAAGTCGCCTAGTCCTCTGTGTGCCCAGGAGGAAGTCTCTCATTTGGTATCAGCCATGGCTTGAGGTTCTGGGATTTAGCCTGCCAAATTTGGACTCTCACTTGCAAAGGTGTTCCTGCGAGTATCTCTGTAGATCTTAGAAAACTATTTCTTGATTTAAGGCATTGATATGCTGACTGATATCTGAACAGAGGATGGGCCAGAGATGTCACTGCCTTGGTCCTTTCATTACTGGTTGCTACTTCCCAGTGGAGGTCAGGTGGTGCAATACTGGCAAAGCAGTATAATTTCTCCACTGGTAATTTCTCCCTGTGATAATGCAACATGTCTCATTAAGAGCCACATCTACTGTTTTAATTTGGTGAGATGTGTTCCACACAGGGCATGCGTACTCGGCAGCAGAGAGGCAAAGCGCAAAGTCTTCTTTGTATCTGGTTGTGATCCCCAGGTTGTGCCAGTCAGGCTGTGTCGTATGATATTGTTTCTAGCACCCACTTTTTGCTTCATATTCAAGCAGTGCTTCTTGTTGGTCAGAACACGGTCCAGGGTAACTCGCAAGTATTTTGGTGTGCTGCAGTGCTCCAGTGGGATTCCTTCCCAGGTAATCCTCAGAGCTAGAGATCCTTCTCTGTTCTTAAGGTGAAAAACATATGCCTGTGTTTTAGGAATCAGGAATCAGCTACAGGAATCATCTGGTTTTCTCTGTAATAGGCAGTGAGAGTGCAATAACTTTAGTGGAACAGTCTCCTCTTTGTGGTTCCCTTTGGAGGGGAGCCCTTGTAAAGAGTGTGGGACCCTAGTGCCTCGCCTAATTGCAGATTGAGTATTCCACTGCCAATATATTCCGGAAGAAAGGGTGCACACACTGTAGAATTCATGCAGTTTGGTAACATTTTTAGCTGCTAGGGCTCAATGCTGTGTAATCATGGGAGGTGTAGTTTTACAAGGTCTTTCACCATCTCTGCCAAAAAGTGCTGGTGCTTCACCAAACTGCAACTCCCATGACTCCTTAGCCTGAAGCCATTGCAGTGAAATTGGTGTCCAGCTGTATAAATTCTACAGTATTACTTACTTAGGCGATCCCTCGTTGTCTGAGTATGATGGCCTTCCAAGGGTAGTGTCTTGGCGGTGGATATGTAAGTGACTGTGGAGACCTGTTCTTGACCCGCATGTTCTTCCATAGTGAGGACATCCGTTTCCAAGTGGAAGGCGTCGCCCTTCATTCGTGCCTCTTCAAATTCCATAGCACTGCTGGTCACAGCTGACCTCCATCTAGAGTTCTCAAGGGCTAGGGCTTCCCAGTTCTCAGTGTCTAAGCCACAATTTTTAAGGTTAGCTTTAAGCCAATCTTTAAATCTCTTCTCCTGTCTACCAACCTTCCATTTTCTGTTCTTGAGTTGAGAGTAGAGTAACTGCTTTGAGAGCAGTGATCAGGCATTTGGACAACGTGGATAATCCAGTGGAGTTGATGGTGTAGGAGCATCGCTTCAATGCTAGTGGTCTTTGCTTCTTCCAGCATTTGTCTGCCTGACATTTGCCTGCCTGTCATTTGTCCACCTGTCTTCCCAAGAGATTTGCAGGATTTTTTGGAGGCAACGCTGATGGAATTGTTCCAGGAGTTGAATGTGATGTCTGTAGTCAGTCCAAGTTTCACCTGGAGGCATGGCAGTGAAAGTGGTGTCCAGTTACATAAATTCTACAGTATAACAGGCATGGGAAAACTTTGGACTTCAATTTCCACAATTCCTAACACCTGGTAGGCTATTAGAAATTGTGGGAGTTGAAGTCCAAAATACCTGGAGGGCCGAAGTTTGCTCATACCTGACATAGATGCAGCCAAGGTAATACCTTCGGCATTGTTGGTTTAATTTAATTGTTGGTTTGAGGGGAGTTCTGGAAAGTGGTGTGGGGCCCTTGTTTTCGAGGGGGCGTCTTTCAGGGGGTGCCAGGCTTGAGTACAGGTTGAGTATCCCCAATCTGATTCATGCTGGTGATTGAGAGAACGACTCCTTTGGCTTTGTTGGTTCAATCACACAAACATGGTTTGAGGGGAAATTTTGCGAGGAGTGTAGGGTCCCCATTTTGGAGTGGAGGTTTTGTAAAAGGTGTGAGGCCCCTGTTTTGGAGGGGAGTTCTTGTAAAAGCCTTAGTGCCAGACCTGAGTGCAGTCCAAAATACTTTGAAATGGTCAGTGTGGTTGACTGACATAATGACACCTTTGGTCTATTTTCTTATTTATTTACTTTGTTTTTATCTGGCCTTTCTCTAGATCAGGGGTCCTCAAACTTTTTAAGCCGAGGGCCGGTCCACAATCCTTCAGACTGTTGAGGGGCCGGATTATCATTTGAAAAAAAAATACAAATTCCGATGCACACTGCACATGTCTTATTTGTAGTGCAAAAACAACAAGAACAATGAAAGAACAATACAATATTTAAAAATAAAAACAATTTTAACCAACATACATTTATCAGGATTTCAGTGGGAAATGTGGTCCTGCTTCTGGCCAATGAGATAGTCAAGTTAATTAGGGTTGTTGTTGTTGTTGTTGTTGTTGTTGTTGTAGTTGTTGTAGTGTGCCTTCAAGTCATTTCAGATTTGGGCGAGCCTAAGTCTAAAATGTATTTATTTATTTATTTATTTACTGCACTTATTTACTACATTTGTATCACACCCTTCTCACCCCAAAGGGGACTCAGAGTGGCTTACAAATTATATGTACATACAATATATTATATTATTAGCATAGCACAATATTAGCATTATATATTACTATATTGAACTATACCACTATACTGTAATATTATTAGTAATATTATATGTAATATAGAATATATAATTAATATTATTATATGGTATTATTATTAGTGTTATGTTGTATTACATTATAATATTATTATCAATATTATATGTATATACCATATATTATATTATAAAACTGAGGGCGGGGGCCAGGTAAATGACCTCGGAGGGCCGCATCCGGCCCCCGGGCCTTAGTTTGGGGACCCCTGCTCTAGATATAGAGGTGTAAGATGGCTAACATGGTATGAGACAAAACAGAACAAGTGCATGGAAATATAAATATTAAAACTGAAAAATAACTAAAACAACCCCTCAGAAAGCAGAGGAGCCATAGACATACATTTATTTCTGCTGCACATGCCTCTAAGATGCCAAATATGGGAAAAGCCTATATATACCTCTATGTACAATTGTCTGTCTTGTCAGTGTATAACACGGCATTTAATGTTTGCCGCATATGTATGTTCTGTGATCTGCCCTGAGTCCCCTTTGGGGTGAGAAGGGTGGAATATAAATACTGTAAATAAATAAATTGCGAGTATGAAAGCTGTACCCCGCATACTGGGCTTTGTCTTCTTTAAAAGTTCTACTTCTTTGAGTGAGCTGTCTGTAAGAAATGTATATACCCGGTGTTATTCGTTACGGATGTTTGCACATTATGCTTATCCTTTTTGTTGGTATACATGTGACAGCATGCTCAATTCAAGGTAGCTTTCTTTGTGTCTATAATTCTATCCTTGTTTGTTCAGAATTACATGCTGTTAAATAATGCTTGCTGTGAATTTCTATCATATTGGCTTCCCCTTATGGGAACCCTGTGCATGGAAGATGCTCAGTCTTCAACAGCACTGATCAGGAAAAAGGAGAAGGACAGCAGTACCAAGAGCAGCATTATCCACCAAGGCATTCTTTGTATCCCATTCAACCCTCTTACAAGCTATTGCTTTTGTGTAGAATTTTGGTTGGATCCATCCACCTATAATCCTGTCTTCCCCTTTTAATACTACCTCTGGAGCCCCCGGTGGTGCAATGGGTTAAACCCTTGTGCTGGCAGGACTGCTAACTGACAGGCTGGCGGTTCGAATCCGGGTAGAGCAGGTGAGCTCCCTCTGTCAGCTCCAGCTCCCCATGCAGGGGCATGAGCATAGCAAACATCTGGGCGTCCCCTGGGCAATGTCCTTGCATATGGCCAATTCTCTCACTCCAGAAGCGACTTGCAGCTTCTCAAGTCACTCCTGACATAAACAAAAAACAAAAAAACAGACTACCTGATTTTAACAAGCATTATCCCATTATCTAATGAGTCATGTAATCTTAATTTCTACTAAGTTAAGTAATACTTAAGTTGCATGTAAATGCGCATAGGATGGTTAATTTAATTTGCCATTAAAGGAAGTATTAAAATAGTAGCTGAAAATAAATAACTATCTGCCAAAACCAATGTCTATCTATAATATTAAATATGTATTACAAATAAAGGAACTGGTTACAATAAAGAAAATATAAATGGGTATCATTTCTTATTAAAAAGAAATAATTCATTTCATAATAAATTGGACTCCTGTGTATCACACTGAATAATTATTAAGCATACACTTCTTACTTAGGCGATCCCTCATGGTCTGAGTATGATTGTCTTCTAGGTGTGGTGTCCTGGCGGTGGATACATAGATGACTGTGGAGCCCTATTCTTGACCCGCATGTTCTTCCACAGTGAGGACACCTGTTTCCAGATGGAAGGTGGTCCCGATCGGCTTGACGTGCCTTCCTCTTGATACGTTTCTTCCTTTTGCCACATCATTGCTGGTCACAGCTGACCTCCAATTAGAGCGGGCTAGGGCTTCCCAGTACTCGGTGTCTATACCACAGTTTTAAGGTTAAGTTTTTAAAGTTAAGTGTTTTTAAGCTCTAAGAGTTTCTTTACAGTAATTAAATTTTAACTCAGTTGTTTACACTGAGTTGGGGACTATGCAGTTCTCTAGAAGTTTTATTTCTGCTAGGCTTTCAAAATGCACGTTCTCTTTCTTGTTGTCTTTTAGGTAGAGGAGGCTGGCCAAGTCTATCTCTTGATGAAAAAAGATTTCCGGATTTCACGCAATGTACGTCTTGCCTGGTTTCTGAACCGTTTGCACCAGGTTATCTGTGCAGTGCCTGAATCGGAATTGGTGAGCAATCCAAACCATGTAAGCATACTCTTGTTTACAAAGGTCTGCTTGACAAACTCACAGGAGAGAGGTTTTTCTTCTCTCACTCTCAGATTGTTGTATACACCCTCCTCACAGTTGATGTCACTTTTCACTTCACTGCTTACAAGAAGGTGAAAACACATTTTCCAGTCTCTCATTTTAAGATTTTTTTTAATGTAATGGTTTACTTGGTTTTAGTAGCATTAGTTTAGCTTTGTTTGATTTAACATTTTTAGAGAGATAAAATAAACCTAAAATTGTATCATCTGCTTCTGAATTGTGGAGTGTTGCTGTAAGAGAAGTGTGATGCAGTTGTTTGAATATATTTATCAGAAAACACCCTGTGATTAAGTTGTTTACACTTTCACTTGATTTTTTGTTCCCAACTGTTTACATATTCAATTTTTGAAGGTAAAATCAGACAATGAATTGGATGTTCTCAGCATACTGCCCATTAGTTGGCAACCTGACGAACCTGTACAGCCCAGACCATATCTCCTTGTGCCTTCTACTCAAGTCACTTTCTTTGCATGTCAATACCGTTTTGTGATTGAACTGGATTTGAGCCCTTCTACAGGGATTGTGGTAAGTTTATTAGTAAGTAACCATGACCAATATTGTCAGTGTTTGCCTTTCCCCCTTGCTTTAAGTATTTTTTTTAAAAAATGTCAAAGAAAATCTATCTTTTTATTGGAGAAGAGCCTGCTGTGATCCATTTCCTCTCTTGATAGCATTCAAAATCGTTAGATATCTAGGATTACATCCTGAAAGTAAGAGTACTTGGTGTCTTCAAATGAAAATTAGGACATGCTTTTAGGAAGCAGATTATTCCTCCAACTTAGACAACTTTAACAGAAGTTTAATAGCCTCTCAAATCTTATCTTTTTCAGGATGACTCTACAGGAGAGATCATTTTCGATGAAGTGTTCTATGCCCTCTCCCGATGTTTAGTGGGGTTGTTAAGGCCCTTTCGAATCCCAGGCTCAGACATCCTCTTCCAACCTGAGATTTTTGTCACTATTCAAGCATATTCATCCATTATTGGCTTACAGACACACCAGGTAGTACTTACACTTTTTGTTTCTTTACCCTCTTTACCCTCTGAAAGTCTGGTACCCTGTTTTATAGCAAAGAGCCTATGTAGGTAGTGGGGAAAGAATCATATATAAACCTTCAGTTTCTTGTAAAACTGGTTTCCTTTTACCAGGGAATACACCACAGTGTGGTTGTGTGGAATGGAGTGTTATGGTTGAGCCTTATGGCTCCAATACTGGGAGACGTGGTCGTAAGACTCCTCGAGAGTCAGACTCTCTTGAGGAGCGAGAGAGGAAACGGCTGCGGGATATCTTTGCAGAACCATCTGACGAAGACTCCTTTGAGGGTTTCACTGAGAGAATGGAGGAAGAGGTGGTTAGCTCAGAGGAGGATGACATGGAATGGACTCGTGTGAGAGAGGATTTGGGTGTTCCTGGTAATGATAGCATGGGAAGCGACTGGTGGGTTGCAGGATCGGACCCGTGGACGAGTTGGAGGGATGGGACGGGATCCACAGCTGGGGATGCTGTGGGGCGTAGTCAAAGATGTTTTAGTTCTGATGAGGATGATGATGATGAGGCACCTGGAATTAGGGTTACACCTGATAGCGATGAGGAGTTGTAACTGGCATAAAATGGGGTCTTGAATCCAGGGCTAATTGCGTTGGGCAAGGTAATCTGGACGGACGCTTGGGATCTTGTTTGGGAAATTCCTGAAGACGGGTGTGTTTCGTTTGCTGAATACCTTGGACCTCCGTCGTCTTCTTGACGGACATTGTTTACCTACTCGGAATTGACGCTGGACTGGCTGACTGACTACGACCTGGGACTATCCTTTCTTGACTATCGTTGGAATTCGTGGAATCTAAGACGCCTGCACCTGGTAATCGACCTCGGACCGGATTGGGACCTCGCTGACGCTGCAACCCTTGATTGATGTGTTTGGACCCGGAGTTTGCCCGCTGCACGGAGGAGTAACAACTTAGTTGCTCAACCACAGCTGTTGAGTAGCAGAGAGGAATCTGCTGCCAGTGTTTATGTTCTATTGAATCTTTGTTTACTAGCTTTTGTTTGTTTATAGTCCCAGGCTGAAGTAAGCATTTTTGGTTTAACTCGGATTAAACTCCTGTTTAATCTGGTTTATCTTTTGAACCATTTTTGTGTGACTTTTCTTATTGAAGGCGAGTGTTTGCCTAGCTCTTTGTTTTTTACGAGCATTTTTGGTTCTGTATCCTTAATAAACTGTGTTGAATCTTATCTACTGGCGTTCTGTCCTTGACATGGAGTCTCCAACCTTCTAGAGCAGGGATTTGTACCACTGATGGACCCAAAGGCCAACTTGCTCCATTTTTTCAATCCTGCAGATACCTGTACTTTTTGTGAGGTTCTAGTCACTTCCTCTTTCCTCCCATCCACTCCCTTTGCTGTTTTGGGTCCTGTTTGGAGAGGGGTGTGAAACTCAGTTTAATGGAAAATATGCAGCTTAGAGGCCTCTGAAAATGCAATTCCATTTGCTGTTACCAAATTGGGAATGGGACAGATACGCAGGTACCCCTGTTCTAAAGAGGACTTGCTCACCACGTCACATATGGATACCTCCCAATTATACTGTAGCTAATTTAATGATGTATTGCTAATATGATTATATGTTTGAAATATTTCTTCTCATCCTGTGAATTGAGGTTCATACTTCAGTTTAGTTAGTCAGAACTCACAATTGTTCCCTGTACTTTTATGAATTCTGGCTTCTTGTCCTTGTCTTTTCATGTTTGGTGTCTGTCTTCCATGGAATTAAACTGAGCTTATATTTCTAAATAGGTCTAATAATATGTATGCAGGGGTTGAAACTTAAATTGATACTTGTATATGACAAAACCAATATGCCTCATAAATGCAATTGAAGGAGGGGAACTGCAATTCCTTATGATTGGTTATGCTAGGAATTGCAGTTCAACATTTGGAGTAGTATAGCTAATGCTTAGGAGCTGCAATTCAACAACGCATGGCAGACTGTATCATTCCCGCTCCTATATAAAAATATATCACTTGGACAAGAGCATTTCCAGCCTAAAATCCATCATATGGCATGTATTGCCAATAAATCACAACATTTTGGAAGTCTTCCTTCCAATTCCCAACCTTGTTTCTGTGATTTCTCTTGGAATAGCCCAGATCATAAAACTAATTTGTTATCAAAGAGGCTGTGCTAAGAGAGAGTGCTTAAAACATACCTCTTATTACATTTTGGGTTAAAATGTGCTAAATTTTAAAGTATTTTTATTTTTCTGCTAATGAATTGGTACAGCCTACTGTTCCGATTATGTGAGATTTTGTTTGCATAACATTCCGCTTTGTAACAAAATACAGTTAATGTTTTCTCAATTCTCTTTGATGCAGGTGCTGTTCCAGGGTTGTCTGCTGGATAAGACCAATACAGAGACCTTCCTGCAGCAAGTTTATACACAATTATGCGTCTTTGAAAATAAAGTAGCTGAGATGCTCCGACAGCAGTATGAGCCCAAAAGTCAGGTGAGAAAGCCCCAGTGGTTTCCTGGTATTTGAAGGAATCGTAGAAGTTCTCACACTCTTTAGCCCCCCTGTTCTGGATGAGTTTTTTTAGTTCTGCTGTTCATAAATCAATACCAGGAACTTGCAGCTCAAACAAACATAGGTGATGAAAAAGCATGATCTTATTTACTCCCATGCAGAGGGAATGTGAAAGAGTTGGTCTTCGGGTAATATCTTTTTAAAGCCCTTATAAATTATGTATTTGTCTTCTAAGAATTTCGTTAGCCCGCTTTCCCACATACACATTTCTTTTGTGCAATCCTTGAGTTACTTGGATAGATGTTGAGACTGTCCTCCCATATCCTTACAGTTTAGAGCTGTGGGATTATATTTGACTTTTGATCAGCAATGTACCAAAAGCACTTGCTGTAAGGAGCAAGTGATTTATAAATTATCAAAGGGATAATGCTGACTGGATTAACCTGGAGAATAGGAAACTTCTTCATCCTCCTATTGAAAGCTAGTGGAATACCAGGCCGTGTAGAGAAGTCTTGTGTGTGGCAGATACCTGATCAATGGGTAAGTTACATGTGTGTTTATAGAAACATACTTTACAGAATGTCAACTAAACAAGGCAACCTGTGAATGAATTAATGAATATACAGGCGGTCTGCAAGTTATGAACAAGACAGGTCCCCTAGGTTTGTTCTTAAGTTGAATATCTTTGTAAGTCAGGATAGGTACAATTTTTAAGTGTAACTCCACACACACACACACACACACACACACACACACACACACACACACACACACATATATAAATTAGCTTTGGATAGTATAGGGAATGGTTAACACCCCTATGGTGTTTGTTTTGCTGTCTGTGTCTGTGTTCAGAAGATTTCACCTCACTTTCTGTACCTGTGATGATTGGATTTTGAAAAATGTGGCTTATTGTACAAAGCCTGGTGATTGGTGATCAAGCTTCGGTTGAGAGACCTTTTCCCCATGAAAACTCTTTCAGGGGTGGATTTCCCTTCCGAGAGGTAGTTTTCTCTCACTTCCTTTTGTCTCACCCCCATTCTTCACTATGAGTTGTTTGTAAATTGGATGTTTGTAACTCGGGGACTGCCAATATGTATGTGTGTGTATACACACACACATATATATTTATATATACATACACATATACACATGTGCGTGTATGTATATATGTACTATATGTATATTCTAGTATAGCATCCAAAAAAACTTATTTTTTTAGCTAATGTGTTAATTTATAAAGTCTAAACTACTTTGAGTCTCATGTGGGAGAAAAAATAGTATATAAATTAAAAAAGGAAGTAAGTAAAACCTAGCTTGAGTTCTTTCCAGGTCCTTAACTGCTCTTTTGAATCTGGATGAGGGCATATGTAGAACTGTTTTGCATGGCATGTTTTCTAGTGTATTCTCTGTTCCTGTCCTTCCTTCTCTTCTATACTCAATAGGTTTCCCTTGTCGTTTCTTGACCTTTCTCCATGTTAGTTTGCTTAGAAACACCAGATTTTTCTCTTTAAACAAAGGGCCATTAGTACCACACTAATGTATGTGTATAGAGTTGCTAGAGCTATGCCTAAAGCTCTGTCAGCACATGCTGATTGGCAGCTTGCAAAAGTTGCTGACGTCAGGATTTTCCAAATGAACAGATTATGAGATTTGTTTGTTCAATTTAATGGAGGAATCTGTTTTCTGCTTTTGCTGATTCTGTCATTATCTTGTGGATGTGCTACTTCAAAGAAGTCTGAAAGATTAAATATAAGCCACAATAGTTCAAATAACTTCTCAAGAATTTCCAGTGTGGGGACATTTGGCACCATGATTACAAACTTGCTTTTACACACAGCTTCTCATAGGCAAACTTGAGAAGAATCAGAACTTTGTTTTTCTTTGGATGATGCAGTAAATGAGAAAATCATGAAATTGGTCTCAAAATCTTCTATGCTTGCAAATCAAATGTAGTTGTGAGTCTCCTGTATTAATTTTAGAAACCTGGGCCTGGGAGTGTTTGGCAAGTAAAAGAGGGAGCGTATGTATTGTTTAGGAATAGAAGTGGGATAAAGAATTTCAGGTTAGACTTTGCAGACAAGAGTTCTATCTTGTGGCTCATGGGAACATTACTATTTTTTATTTCAGGTGGACTTGCCATCTCTTAACCAAGATCGTCTTTGTGACACCCAGGAATCCTCAGGGAGGAAGTTGGGGGTCTCCATGGTCACTGCTGATGTCGGGCTGGTCAGCATGATCCGGCAGGGAATCTTGGCGCTCCAATTGCTGCCCTCAAATTCCAGTGCAGGTCAGTCTGCAGGCCCCTTTCAAGATAGCATTGTCAGGGAAAGCATGAATAGTTCCTTTTGAAACCAGTTTAGTGTTACATGATTGAACCAAGAGAATTGGAGGAGGAGTGAAAAGACACTTTCCAAGTGAACACAAGGCTGAATGCAGCGGAATGAAATCACAAGGTTTCGTGGCTTGGCTTCCCTAACTCTTGATATAAGACTTTCTCAGTGAAAGGACCTTTTGCTCACCTGTTTGTCTGATGGTAGTGATGCCATATTTACCTGTAGCTACATGAAGCAGCCAGAGGCTTTTTGATCTCCTTTCCCTCATCAATTAAGGATGTAACAACAAACCACATGTAGCAAATAGAATGCTTTGACTCACCATGTCCTAACTACAAGCAACAAAAATGTATGTTTGTATTTACCATCTGGAGAGTTGCAAAACATTGAATTGATATTAAGAGACTTAAAGCATTTATTTTTTATTTTTAGTGGATTAGCTAGTCAGATCCTGAAAATAATTTTCACACACATGTGCAGGGCAAAATGTTTTGTTTAGATTTTATTTCTCAGAATCATTGCATTTCTTCTTTATCTTATAATAGATATTACTCAACCACATCTGTTGACTGTAAACCTGTTTTAAGACATAGTTCTTTACCATGGATGGGAGGGTGGGTGGTAGTACTAACAGTTGTATTGTTCTTTCTTCGTAGGGATTATTGTGATCACAGATGGTGTCACCAGTGTCCCAGATGTGGCTGTTTGTGAAACTCTGCTCAATCAGCTGCGTAGTGGGACAGTGGCCTGTTCTTTTGTTCAGGTGCTTTGGGTGTGTTGGTTGTGGGAATGATTGGATAGTTGCATATCCACTGTATGGTGGGGGGATTATTGAGCCTTTAGACCGGGGTCCACAAACTATGGCCTGCGGGCAACTTGCCCCCCCCCCCCGAAGCCATTTATCTGGCCCCCCGGGGGTTACTCATTCTGTGAAGGGGGAGGGGTAGCCAAGAGGAGGAAGGCGGCGGCGGCTGCTGCTGCTGCTGCTTCTTTTGCGGTGCTACTTCTGCTGGCTGTTGGCAGCGGGTGGGCAGGGGAGGGACTCTTTAGGAGCCCCCTCGCATTCTTCTCCTTTTCCTCTCCTTCCTTCCTCTTTTTCCAAAGCAGTAGTAAGTAAGTAAAAGTTTATTTGTATACCGCCCTCTCTCCCGAAAGGGACTCAGGGCGGTTTCCAATATAAAATCAGCATAAAACATTGTACAATAAAACACTGAAAACACTATAAAAACCTATAAGAATAAAAAAAACATAACAATTGACTAAAACAATCACATAAACAAAAGCAATATAATCACTCAAATAACATATGAATCACAGAAGAAGAAAAAAGACCACTGGGATGGAGGAGAGGATGGCCTGGATGGGCCACTAGAACTAAAGTGCAATGTTATATTCTAAGATGCTTTGGGGCAGAGGAATAAAGTGCAGTGTTTCAACTCATAGAAATGGCCTGTGCAACTACTATAGCTATGGGCTTGGTTATTGTAAAGAAGTGTGTTTTGCTTTGATTTATGGATGACATGTTTGTTTTTGTTTTAAAAGTCATGTTTGGCTATGTTTAAAATGGGTAAGTATTTGGAGTTATCAATACATGGGGGAAGGTAACCAGCTCAGCATTCTGAGGCAGGTTACCATAGCAACGGGGGCGGAGCCAACCACCGTTTGGAAAGAAAAGAGGGAATGTTTTAAAACCATTTTTAGTCTGTGATTTCTAGTCACAGGAGACAGACTGGTTCCATGTTTAAGGAAACTAGGAAAGCAGACCTCTCATAGTGCCAGACTAAGCAAGTGGGGTGACTTGTTTAAGGTTATATGTAGAGGCTGATAAGTAAGGGGAATTACTCCCAGTGGATCTAAGTGATCAGTTAATAGTTTTGAAGGGAGAGGAGAAAGTATTTTGGAAGTTAGAACACCTCAAAACCTATTTGTAACAGTTATTTAAGTGCCTTTAAGAAGTTATAGTAACCACAAGCTTTGTACATGAAATAAACTTGTTTTGTTCTTTAAACCATCTAAGTCTCTGTCACACTCATATTCAAAACTAAACAACGATACCATCTAAAGTAAATAAGAATTAAAAAGAATAAATTATCCTCTGCCTGAGATCTCCACAATTGGTGGCCGCAGCTGAATAAAGCATATTTATATTGGTGGCAGCGAAGATAGTTAAATATATAATAACATAATTGATTTAAAAGGATTCCTCCCTGCCTCAGTCCTTTACAGTTATCCAAAGGCAAAGCAGAAGAGCCAGGTTTTAAGCAGCTTTTTGAAGGAAGCCAGGGTGGGTGCTTGCCGGATTTCCTCCGGAAGGGAATTCCAGATCCGGGGAGTAACAATAGAGAAGGCCCGCTCCCTCGTGCCCACCAACCGAGCCTGGGATGGTGGCGGGAGCGATAGAAGGGCCCTACCGGATGAACAAAGAGGACGAGTGGGTTTATAAGGGGGGATGCGGTCACAAAGGTAGGCGGGTTCCAAACTGTTTAGAGTTTTATAGGTAAGAACCTGCACCTTGAAAAGCAGCGGGCAGGGGAAGGACTTTAGGAGCCTGCCTGTCGTCCTTCTTCTCTTCCTCTCCTTTCATCTCTTCCAAAGCGGTGGCGGCGGTGACAGCATGGCTGCAGACTGAGCGTCGTCCTTTCCTCTCCTTCCTTCTTTTCTTCCAAAGCAGTGCTATCATCACTGCTTTGGATGAGGAGGAAGGAGAGAAAGAAGACGTTCAGTCTACAGCCGTGCTGCCTCTGTCGCCGCTTTGGAAGAGAAGGAAGGAGAGGAAAAGGGCGAACGGTATCCTAAATTCCTTCTCCCACCCGCTGCTTCAGTCATCAAGACAAACATTGCTTTTGAAGGCTTTCACGGCTGGAATCATTCAGTTGCTGTGAGTTTTCTGGGCTGTATGGCTATGGTCCAGAAGGATTTTCTCCTGACATTTCACCCACATCTATGGCAGGCATCCTCAGAGGCTGTGAGGTCTGTTGGAAACTAGGCAAGGGAGGTTTATGTATCTGTGGAAGGTCCAGGGTGGGAGAAAAAACTCTTCTCTGTTAGTGGCCAGTGAGAATGTTGCAATTAATCACATTGATTAATATTGAAAAGCCTTGAGGTTTCAAGGCCTGGCTGCTTCCTGCTTGGGGGAACAAATATGGAACCCGACATTGAGCATCAGTAGCCAAAAGCAGGATCATAAGATATGTGCAGTGTGCATAGGAATTTGTTCATAGTTTTTAAAAAACTATAATCCTGCCCTCCAATGATCTTGGGATAGTGAACTGGCCCCGGGTTTAAAAAGTTTGAGGACCTCTGCTTTAGACAAGCAGTGAACAACTGCAATAGGTCTAGGAGCTAATTTTCTACCCTTGCTTAAGTGTTTTAACAAGGCACATATTTCTTATGCAGGTTGGAGGAGTCTATTCTTATGACTGCAGTTTTGGTCATGTCCCTAATGTGGAACTCATGAAGTTCATTGCCATGGCAACATTTGGCACATATCTTTCCACATGTCCTGAGGTTGCACCTTCTTGTCTGGACTTGAATGTTTACCACAAAGCTTTTCTTCTGTACTCGTTTCTGCGCAGTGGGGAATCCCTGAATCCAGAATATTATTGTGGTGAGTCTTGCATGAGATGTGGAGTGGGGGATGTTATCTCCTTGTTGTCAAATTAGTCTTCAGTAGTACCAAAGGAAACAATAATTTAGAATTAGATTGTAATGTGAATGTGAAAAGCATGAGACATCTGCAAGGGGATGAATTTATTTATTTATATTTATCATGTACTTTATTTCTATCCCGCCTTTCTCGTCAATGGGACCCAAGGCATCTCGCAATTACATGACACAACCCAGTAGAAATAGAGCAAATACAAAACTTAAAAACAGTTCAGTATTTCTGTCATGGATATAAGTTAAAATACAGATAAGATATAACAAATACAATTAAATTACATTTAAAACTCCCAATCTTCCCAGAATCCCACCCACAACTTCCCCAGCAGTGCGTCCGTCATCCTTCCCCAAATGCCTGCATTCCCTAAATTCCCCAACCCGCATCTCACCAACAGCATGATGAGGAACTTTATGGGGAGATCTATTTGAATGTGGACAACCCTCAGGCTTGGAAGGAGGTCACCTGTAGAAAGAGATACAGGACCAGGCAGCCTCCGCAGAATACTTCTGCTCAGCTTGACTTACACAACAGATTCCAAATTCTTACACCACTAAAATCTGATCAGGAAACATATCTTGTGGAGGACCACAGATACTTAGATACCACTCAGTGGGCCACCCTTGATCAATGCATGGCGGATAGCCCTGACAGGGGCGATGCATCACCACATTCACACTTACACAATCATGCAGATGCTCTATCCCCAATCGTAGACAAGGTGCAACAGGAACACTCTTGGGAAAGTGATGGGCTCTTGGATGCATCTCAATGGATTGGCATTGACGAATGCACTGGAGATGTTGAGGAGGAGGACAACACTTTACACCTACATGGTTCACTTCAACAGGAACACTCTTCAGGGGACCTACACACTGTCTTGCACAAAAGGGACCCAGTCAATCCTCAAAGGAAACAGGTCTCGGTAGTAGGTGACTCCCTCCTTAGAGGAACAGAAGCCATCATTTCCAGACCGGATCGGATGGCTCGAGAAATATGCTGCCTCCCCGGGGCAAAAATACAACATATCACTCAAAGGCTCACCAGGCTCCTAAAGCCCCATCACCCCCCCCCCCCCCCTTATGTTGATTCATGTAGGAACCAATGATACCGCTAGGCATACTTTTCAAAAGATCATAAATGATTTTTGAGCTCTCGGAACAAAGCTAAAATTGTGTAATGTACATGTGATCTTTTCATCCCTCCTCCCCATTGTAGGATACGGCTCTACAAGGGCCAGAAAAATAGTACAGGTCAATAACTGGCTCAGAAAATGGTGTCAGGAGTAGCGTTTTGGCTTCCTCGGCCATGGCCTACTCTTCCAGGAGGATGGCCTACTGGCAAGTGATGGGGTGCATCTCACACAAGTAGGAAAACATCTTTTTTTGCACAGACTCACAAACCTCATCAGGCGCACTTTAAACTAGATCTGCTGGGGGAGGGGAACAACAGCCTGGTGAACACTATATTACCCATGACCACAGGGAACCACCAAAAGGCTAAACGGAGGGCTGCACAAACACAGCAAGGACCAAAGACCAAGAGCACAATAATCCCAAATAAACAGCTCGGAGGAAGGTCACAAGGGCTTACGTGTCTTTACATTAATGCACAGAGCATGGGAAATAAGCAAGACAAACTCCAACTTTTAGCACAGCACCACACATACAATGTCATAGGCATCACTGAAACCTGGTGAGATGACTCCCATCACTGGAATGTAGCCATTGAGGGCTATAACCTCTTTCACAGAAATAGAACAAAGGGGAGAGGAGGGGGAGTGGCTTTATATGTCAAAAGCCGAATGGGAGAAGTCCCAGCAGATTGAAGGAGGGCGAATGTGGTCCCTATCTTCAAGAAGGGGAAAAGGAATGACCCAAACAATTACTGTCCGGTCAGCCTCACGTCGATACCAGGCAAGATTCTGGAAAAGATCATTAAAGAAGTGATCTGTGAATACTTAGAAACAAATGCGGTCATTGCTAATAGTTGTGATGACTCATGGGCCATGTAGTCCCGTTCCTAGCGCTGTTGTGACAGATGAAGAGGAAAACTTGGGTTTTCCACCGTTTCAGCCAGAATTGGAACTTTCCCAGCCAGAATTGGAGCCCTTGCACCTGCAGGAGGTTTGTCTTCCAGAAATCTGCCAAACAAGCCCTGAGTCAAAATCTCCCCCATTTTCTCGCCGTAATTATTATCAACAACAAAAAGGAGTTCAACAGGCTAATCGCAGAAGCCTGAGAATCGCAGCCAGGCATTCAGCTGATTAAGCCTGCTTCCATGAGAAACTTTAGGGAGTCATGCATCTGGACACAGAGATTGACTTTCGGTTCTGTTTCCCCAGAGAAGTGTTCTTTGGTGGGAAAACGAGACCCTATTTAGGTTCTTTGCCCTGTAGGAATCTTGCGGAGTCAATTCGTCAGCTACTGGAGTAGGTTGTGTGTGGACAGCGCAACTCCCGCTTCCAAGCCTTCGTTCCCGCTTCCAAGCCTTCGTTCCTGTTTCCAGCCTTGTTTTGCTCCACGGACCTTGCCTTGCTTCCTAGGACTCAGCCTTGCTTTCCAGGACCTTGCCAAGTATTTACCACGGATTTTGTCCCTGTTCCTCGTTCCTTGTTGCCTTGTATCAAGCCTTGTGTTTCAAGAATCAAGTTTACTTCCTAGCCTTGCATCAAGTTCCTTGGACTAAGAACCTTGTCATCTCCCCTCACTTTGCTTGGCAAAGTGAGTGTTTCGGTTATTGGATTACAACTTTGGACCTTAATATTTTATATTGGACATTGTTTTCCTGGACTATAATTGACCTTTCCTGAAAGGTCTTCTTCTGAACTATATTCTACACTTATTTTTATTGACTTTACATATTTCCTTAATAAAGATATTAGATAGATTCTGGCCTCTGTGTATGGTTATTGGTGCTCTGCAGCCTGGGTCGTGACAGTTTGACTCCGCCACCCTAAGCACCAATTAACCTAGGCCAGAATGTCTACCGGAGCCGGACCGGGGGCCCAGCCACTCAGCTACACCATCGACAAGGATGAAGTGGACCGCATCCGTGATAAGCTCAATGCGCAGGAGGGAGAAATAAGGGGATTGAAGGAACGCGGAATCCGTCTCCCGGCCCTGGCGTTGCCAACCAAGTTTTCTGGAGAAGCTTCTAAGGTTCATGTTTTCCGTCGCCAATGCCAGGCTTATCTAGAGGCCCGAAATGCCGAGTTTCCCCAAGAAGACATCAAGGTGGCGTGGATTTACAGTCTCCTAGACGGGCCAGCGGCCAACTGGGCGACGGCACTGTTCGATCAAGTCTCCCCACATCTGAGATCAGCGCAACATTTCTTGGATCACCTTAAGGCGACTTGGGGGATCGAGGACAATTTGGAGGCGACCGGCCACAAACTCCGGCGCCTCTCCCAAGGGGACAGACCCTTGTCCCAGTACATAGCCAAGTTCCGAGTGCTGGCCCATAACACCGGCTGGAACGACATAGCCCTCAGAGGACAATTTCGGGAGGGTCTCAACATCGAGATGCTGGAGGAAATCTCCAAGGTGGATCCTCCACACTCTCTTGAAGGACTCATTGATCAATGTTTACGAGCTGAAGTCATGCTTGCCAACAGAAAGCAATGGGTCCGAGGCCAGAGCGGTAGGGCTGGAGCGAAACCTCCCGCTCCCACCGGCATCCAGCCGTGTCCAGTGTGGAGACCCCCGCCACCAGCCCCATACCCCAGAGGAAGCGAGGAGGTGCCGATGCAGCTGGGCAATGTGCGTCCCAGGTTAGATACTGCCGAGAAGGCCCGCCGCCAACGCCTAAATCTCTGTTGGTACTGCGGAAACGGGGGCCACTTTGCCAGAGAGTGTCCAGCCAAAGGGAAGCCCGCCGCCCGTCTGGCGGCGGCGTCCTCCACTGAGACGAAGGCGTCTGAGGCGGCTGGCGTGAAGCCGGCGGGGGAAGCCAGCGACCGGGCGTAGAGAGGCTTGCCAACCCGGTCAAAAACCCCACTCAAGAGCCGCCAACCGGGGTCCTATTTCTCCTAGTGGTCACCTTGTGGTCAGCGAAAAAAGGACCCGTCATGATCCATGCCATGATAGACTCAGGAGCCACAAACAATTTCATTGATAGAGAGTATGCTGACTCTCTGGGATTACAATATCACGACTTCAAGAACGCCCGTGTGGTGCAGGCCATAGATGGCCGCCCCCTCAAGACAGGTCCAGTAAGCCAATGGTCAGAACCCACCAGAATGTGGATAAGGGAACACATGGAAGAGATTTCCTTCTTTGTTACAGAGGTTCCCCACTTCCCTGTGATTTTGGGAATTCCATGGCTGACACTCCACGACCCAAACATCTCCTGGTCCAACAGAGAACTGCAGTTTGCTTCAAAATACTGCCAAAACCATTGTCTTGTAGCCAAGGTCTGCCATGCCACAGACGCTGAACCCATCATCACCTTGCCCAAGAAATACTCAGACTTTTGGGATGTATTCAATGAAAAAGAAGCCGAGAAACTACCCCCGCATAGACCTTATGACTGTGCCATTGACTTGGTGGAGGGGGCCCCGATCCCGCGAGGGCACCTCTACTCCCTGACTGAACCGGAGCAAGAAGCTCTCAGGGAGTTCTTAGAGACAAACCTCCGCAAGGGGTTTATCAGACCCTCTCAATCCCCAGCTGCTTCCCCAGTGATGTTTGTGAAAAAGAAGTCAGGGGACCTACGCTTGGTGGTGGACTATAGGGCATTGAACAATATCACTAAGCGAAACCGATATCCACTGCCTTTGATCTCGGACCTCTTAGACCGGCTTCGAGGGGCCAAGGTTTACACCAAACTGGATCTTCGAGGAGCTTATAATCTAGTTCGCATCAGGGAAGGGGACGAGTGGAAGACTGCTTTCCAGACTAAATTCGGTTTATTCGAGTCCCTGGTCATGACTTTCGGTTTAAGTGGAGCTCCCGCAACGTTCCAGCATTTTGTCAATGATATCTTTCAGGATTATCTAGACCGGTTCTTGATTATCTACTTGGACGATTTTTTGGTGTTTTCTAGATCACAATCAGAGCATGAGAACCACGTCAGAATGGTGTTACAACGATTGCGGGATCATGGACTTTATGCCAAGCTGGAAAAATGCGCTTTTGATCTACAAGAGGTAGATTTCCTGGGATACCGTGTCTCGCCACTAGGGCTCACCATGGACCCGGCAAAGGTTTCAGCAGTATTGGAATGGCGGGCGCCAACCAACAAGAAAGAGGTGCAACGTTTCTTGGGGTTCGCGAACTACTACCGCAAGTTCATTCCAGACTTTGCCCGCTGGTCTGATCCAATCACCAGCTGCATCCGTGGGGAACAGCCTTTCTGCTGGACAGAACAAGCAGAGAAAGGATTCCAGCAACTAAAGAAATTATTCACGTCCCAGCCAATCCTCCAGCACCCAGATCCTGAAACCCCTTTTGTCGTGCAGGCGGATGCCTCCGATGTGGCAATTGGGGCTGTACTCTTACAACCAGTGGGAGATCATCTTCACCCTTGTGCCTTTTACTCCCGTCAACTGACCGCACCAGAGAGAAATTACACTATTTGGGAAAAGGAACTTTTGGCCATAAAGGCAGCCTTTGAAACTTGGAGACATTGGTTAGAAGGGGCCAAATTTCCCATTGAGGTCCATACTGATCATCGGAATCTAGAGCATCTAAGAACTGCCCGCAAGCTAAATCAGAGGCAACAACGCTGGGCTTTATTCTTTGAGCGTTTTAACTTCCAAATCCATTATGTAACCCCAGCCCAGACCAAGCAAGCAGATGCTCTGTCACGGAAACCGGAATATGCAGCAGGGCGCAAAGAGACCTTTGAGTCCCAACTGCTGCAGCCCGAGAACTTTGCCACGCTCACAGTGGGAAACACCAAATCCACTCTAATTGAATCAACTCCCTATACTCCAGGGCCCCTTTGTGCTCAGGAAATCAGGGCCAGTCAACAAGCAGATGCCTGGGCTCAGGAC
Organism: Anolis carolinensis; assembly: GCF_035594765.1. Taxonomy (NCBI): domain Eukaryota; kingdom Metazoa; phylum Chordata; class Lepidosauria; order Squamata; family Anolidae; genus Anolis; species Anolis carolinensis. The sequence continues at coordinate 187,294,529 of NC_085844.1, read as the reverse complement.
CAACTTCGCCAAGGACTACATTTTCCCTTCTCGCTTAAGGATGGGTTACTTTGCTATAGAAATCGTGTCTACATCCCTCCAGGACCGGGCAGGGAAAAGACACTTCGTCTGAGTCATGACTGCAAGCCAGCAGAACATTTCGGACTATTTAAAACCATGCATTTGATCCTAAGAGATTTCTGGTGGCCCAAGATCCGCAAGGATGTGGAAAAATATGTCAATACCTGCCCGGTATGCCAGCGTTCCAAGACAAGAAGGGAGAAGCCCTCAGGGCTATTGCATCCCCTTCCTACACCATCCCGTCCATGGGAAATAATTTCTGCGGATTTTATCACCGACCTACCACCTTCCTTTGGATTCACCACGATCCTAGTGGTGGTGGACCTTTTTACCAAATTAGCCCATTTCATTCCCTGCAATGGCCTCCCCACGGCCAAAGAGACTGCAGATTTATTCCTTCAGCATGTTTTCAGATTACATGGATTGCCCAAGAGTTTGGTCACAGACCGTGGGTCTCAATTCACCTCTCGTTTCTGGAAAGCACTACAAAAACTATTGGGCATAGACTCTCGTTTATCTTCGGCTCACCATCCCCAAACGGATGGGCAAACTGAGCGCACCAATGCCACTTTGGAACAATACCTTCGCTGTTATGTAAACTATCAGCAGGACAATTGGGCTTCCCTGTTGCCGCTGTCGGAGTTTGCCTACAACAATGGTGTCCAGGCTTCAACTAAAGAAACCCCGTTCTTTGCAAACTACGGCTTCCATCCACGTTTCTTTCCTTCTGTCATTGAAACCTCAGTAGTCCCTGCAGCAGAGGACTGGCTGCAAGAACTCACAGCGGTGCAACAACTTTTGCTCCAGCAACTAGATCAAGCCAAGGAGGACTATAAACGCCACGCTGACAGTCATCACCAGCCGGGCCCCGAAATCAAGGTAGGAGACCGGGTTTTCCTGTCCACTCGTTTCTTGCCCTCCCACCGTCCCTGCCGGAAGCTAGATGCCCGTTTCATTGGTCCCTATCCAGTGGTGGCACAACTAAACCCCGTGACTTTCAAACTCCAACTTCCGCGCTCTATGCGCATTCATCCAGTGTTTCATCGCTCCCTGCTCCTTCCGGCGGATGGTGTGCGCCCTGATGTAGACCGGCCGGGCCCCACTCCTGTTTTGGTGGATGGGGAGGAGGAATTCGAGGTTCAGGACAATTTGGATTCTTGCTTTCACCGCCGCCGCCTTCAATATCTCATTGACTGGGTGGGTTTTGGCCCCGAAGAACGCTCTTGGGAAGACGCTTCCACAGTCCATTCCCCCGATTTAACCCGCCGCTTCCATCAGACCTACCCCACCAAGCCGCGGCCTCGCGCCTCGGGGAGAGAGCCCTATTTTGAGAGGGGGCTTGAGGAGGGGGATAGTGTGATGACTCATGGGCCATGTAGTCCCGTTCCTAGCGCTGTTGTGACAGATGAAGAGGAAAACTTGGGTTTTCCACCGTTTCAGCCAGAATTGGAACTTTCCCAGCCAGAATTGGAGCCCTTGCACCTGCAGGAGGTTTGTCTTCCAGAAATCTGCCAAACAAGCCCTGAGTCAAAATCTCCCCCATTTTCTCGCCGTAATTATTATCAACAACAAAAAGGAGTTCAACAGGCTAATCGCAGAAGCCTGAGAATCGCAGCCAGGCATTCAGCTGATTAAGCCTGCTTCCATGAGAAACTTTAGGGAGTCATGCATCTGGACACAGAGATTGACTTTCGGTTCTGTTTCCCCAGAGAAGTGTTCTTTGGTGGGAAAACGAGACCCTATTTAGGTTCTTTGCCCTGTAGGAATCTTGCGGAGTCAATTCGTCAGCTACTGGAGTAGGTTGTGTGTGGACAGCGCAACTCCCGCTTCCAAGCCTTCGTTCCCGCTTCCAAGCCTTCGTTCCTGTTTCCAGCCTTGTTTTGCTCCACGGACCTTGCCTTGCTTCCTAGGACTCAGCCTTGCTTTCCAGGACCTTGCCAAGTATTTACCACGGATTTTGTCCCTGTTCCTCGTTCCTTGTTGCCTTGTATCAAGCCTTGTGTTTCAAGAATCAAGTTTACTTCCTAGCCTTGCATCAAGTTCCTTGGACTAAGAACCTTGTCATCTCCCCTCACTTTGCTTGGCAAAGTGAGTGTTTCGGTTATTGGATTACAACTTTGGACCTTAATATTTTATATTGGACATTGTTTTCCTGGACTATAATTGACCTTTCCTGAAAGGTCTTCTTCTGAACTATATTCTACACTTATTTTTATTGACTTTACATATTTCCTTAATAAAGATATTAGATAGATTCTGGCCTCTGTGTATGGTTATTGGTGCTCTGCAGCCTGGGTCGTGACAATAGTCAACATGGATTTACCAAAAACAAGTCATGCCAGACTAATCTGATCTCTTTTTTTGATAGAGTTACAAGTTGGGTCGATACAGGGAATGCTGTGGATGTAGCCTACCTGGATTTCAGTAAAGCCTTTGACAAAGTCCCCCATGACTTTCTGGCAAACAAACTAGTAAAATGTGGGCTAGACAAAACTACAGTTAGGTGGATCTGTAATTGGCTAAGCGAATGAACCCAAAGGGTGCTCATCTTGGAAAGAAGTGACGAGTGGAGCGTGGCAGGGATCTGTCCTGGGCCCGGTTCTGTTCAACATCTTTATTAACGACTTAGACGAAGGGTTAGAAGGCACAATCATCAAGTTTGCAGATGACACCAAACTGGGAGGAATAGCTAACACTCCAGAAGACAGGAGCAGAATTCAAAACGATCTTGACAGACTAGAGAGATGGGCTGAAACTAACAAAATGAAGTTCAACAGGGACAAGATACTTCACTTTGGCAGACAAAATGAAATGCAAAGATACAGAATGGGGGACGCCTGGCTCCACAGCAGTACGTGTGAAAAAGATCTTGGAGTTCTTATGGACAACAAGTTAAACATGAGCCTACAATGTGATGCGGCTGCTAAAACAGTCAACGGGATTTTGGCCTGCATCAATAGGAGTATAGCATCTAGATCCAGGGAAGTCATGCTCCCCCTCTATTCTGCCCTGGTCAGACCACACCTGGAATACTGTATCCAATTCTGGGCACCGCAATTGAAGAGAGATGTTGACCAGCTGGAATGCATCCAGAAGAGGGCAACTAAAATGATCAAGGGTCTGGAGAACAAGCCCTATGAGGAGTGGCTTAAAGAACTGGGCATGTTTAGCCTGCAGAAGAGAAGACTACGAGGAGACATGATAGCCATGTATAAATATGTGAGGGGAAGTCATAGGGAGGAGGGAGCAAGCTTGTTTTCTGCTGCCCTGCAGACTAGGACGCGAAACAGTGGCTTCAAACTACAGGAAAGGAGATTCTACCTGAACATCAGGAAGAACTTCCTCACTGTGAGAGCTGTTCGGCAGTGGAAAACTCTGCCCTGGAGTGTGGTGGAGGCTCCTTCTTTGGGGGCTTTTAAGCAGAGGCTGGATGGCCATCAGTTGGGGGTGCTTTGAATGTGATTTCCTGCTTCTTGGCAGGGGGTTGGACTGGATGGCCCATGAAGTCTCTTCCAACTCTACTATTTTATGATTCTGGCACAAGATAGATCTTGATCTGCTTGCAGAAGGCCAGCAGTGATGATGAGATCCTGGTCTCTCTTGGGAGGAAGTTCGACAGTCTGGGAGCAGCCACCCAAAAAGCTCTCTCCCATGTTCCCATCAAACATGCTTGAGTGGGTGGTGGGACCGAGAGAAAGCCCTCTCCAGTTGATCATAGGAATGCAACGGTGTTTTGCATGAAGTGAAAATGCTAATACCGTATTTCTTCAGTTCTATGACACACTTTTTCCCCTATCTAAACATCTCCAAAAATGGGGTGCGCCTTACAATCACAGGTGTGTCATGAATTTTTTGCTGGTGGTGGTATGAAGCCTCTTACAATCAGTGGAGTCTTACAGATGAAAAAATATTATAGCAGGACTCTCAGTTGCTCACTTCTCTCTTTCAGAAATTAGCCAATACTAAGCAAAATCAGGCAGGCACTTGCAGAGACACTGAAAATTGGTAACGTTGCTCTTCAGATCTATTGAGAGTTAAAGTGTTCCATTCAGCTACCCATGTTGGTCTAATCTCTCTAGGAAGAGAGTTCTGGGGTCTGGGAACAGCCACCAAGAAAACACTCTCCTGTGTTCCCACCAAGTATAGCTGTGAGCTTGGTAGACAGAGAGAAAGGCCTTCTTTGAAGAGATCTTTCAGACAATGTGGGCCAGTAATGAGATTCATTTCAAAGCTGTAGGAAGGGGCCATGTTTTCTTTGCAAAAGACATTCTAATTTGCTGGGGATTTTGAGACTACTTGTAGTGATACAGTAGGACCTGTCCCTGTTGAAACTAGAACAAGTAGAGTGATGAAATATGCTTGACACATCTATTTCATCAAACTGATTAAGTATGCCTTGCTGTACGTTCTGGTCTGACAGCTGATGTTTCTTTCACAATCCAAACATGTAAATGTAATTGTTTCCCAATTCGATGTGTAAACAAGTCTTTTGTTAGAACCGAGAAAGTGCTCTCCTTTCACAACAGCAATGACAGCTACATTACACATTTCAATATTTTCTTTTCATCCTGTTTTCCTGCCCCAAAGCGCCCCTACTAACCTCTACTGAAGTATCTATGTAGTGGGCAGGAGGAGGTTCAGCAGGAAAATAGCAGAGCAGGAAAAGTTAACCCCCGTCATTCCTTTATGCAGAATCGAGTCAAGGTTTTTCTGTGGCTTGCTTTTTGACAGTAGTGGCCTGCACTCGCAAACTTTTTAAAATATCCTATCAAAATAGTGTGTAATTCTGCTCTGAGTTACTAATTCTAAGCTAGGAGTTTTAAGACCTATAATCAGCTTTTGGAGCGGACTGATGTTGATTTTTTAAAAAATGTGTCCAAAAGCCTTATTTGGGTAATGGTTCTCAACCTGTGGGCCCCCAGGTGTTTTGTCCTACAACTCCCAGAAATCCCAGCTAGTTTACAAGCTGTTAGGATTTCTGGGAGTTAAAGCCAAAACATCTGGGGACCCACAGGTTGAGATTCACTGTATTAGGGGTATGAGTGAATGTTGTGGTAGTGAACATTATTTTACATGATTTGTCTATTGTTGTTTTAGTGTCCCAGCACAGACTTTTCAATGAACACCTTGTTTCTGCAAGCAGCAACCCTGCACTGGCTATGAGGCGGAAGAAACATACAGAGAAAGAAGTGCATGCTGACCTTATCAGTATAGTCTCTGTCCGGCTGCGGGAAGGATATAGTATCCGTGAAGTCAATATCACAAAGGGTGAGGTGGCTTTTGTCATTCTATTCGGCTTGTTCAGTATAAACTATTGTTCATCTGATGGCGTCCCCATATGTAATAGATGCCTAAAAGTACTCCCTTTACCCATATTAGTATATCTACTAATATAGAGGAATCTGTGTGATATTCACAATCAGCCTTCTGGATATTGACATCACAAATGTACTATTGTACATTGACTGTTTATTGGAATGAGATTTAATAATGTACGGCTAATGTTAGTTATTATACACACAGTAGCAAGTTCTGGGCTCAGAGAACCTACACGTATGTTAAATATGGTTGGGGGGAGGGGGCTAAGGCCCCTTCTACACTGCCATATAATCCAGATTATCAAAGCAGATATTCCACATCTGCTTTAAACTGGATTATATGATTCTACACTGCCATATAATCTGGTTCAAAGCAGATAATTGGATTTTATATGGCAGTGTAGAAGGGGCCTTAGATATTTGTGTTTTTCACTTTCTCAAGGATCCTGTACCTCTAACCATTACAAACCCTTACAAAATTGGAGGGCTGACTGTACTAGAAACATCTGTTTAAATATCAAAGCTTTTTCATTCCATAAAATCTTAGAGCTCAGCATTAATATTTCTAGTCCATCTGAATCCTTTCAAAATCATTCCCTGTGGAAACTTCCTCAATTTTTTAAAAAAAGGATTTTAACCATTTCAAAACCAAAGCCAAGAGCCAAATTTTTGCCTGTATTTTTGTATATAACTGAAATGGAGTTGTTACAACTAGCGACAAGAGGTAGAAAATCAGCGAAGTTCCTGCAAATCTGTTATTATGGAGACTTTGATGGGGTTGCCACTTTCTGGAAAGTTTGGAAAATTGGTCAGATGCTTGTGGAAAAAGTGATAAAGATTTATTGGTATGTTGGATTTTTTGCAATGCTTCTGCAAGAGACCAGTCTGGCAGCTAGAGGATGGAGGTGGCAAAATACAAATGCAGTGCAATTATGCATACACATTCCATGGTGTTGTTAACGAGCAATTTACAGCAGCATTGGATAATGAGATCCAAGCTGTGGGTTAAGCATGGTGAGAAAAAGAAGCCAGTAATTTCCAGAATATAACTCACCAAGTCGAAGCAGAAGCCACCGAGGTATTTTCTTTAATTTCAGCTGAAAGTGATGCCAGCCTGCAATAGTTCGCCAAAAATAGACTGAGATACATAACATAGCAAAGCATGCAGTTTTATACAGTTTTCAGGTTCAAAATTCCCACCGCCCCTGTCTGGACCCAGCCTTGCTGTGATTGGCAGGGGCTTCCTGGAGCGGTGGGAGCTTGACACACCTTGGCCAACGAGAGAGCACTGCCTGCCTTCAATGCAAATTCTCCCTCTGTCCAATGATGAAAGAGGGGCTGGCAGGTCTCTGAACAATGGAGGAGGCGATGGCTGATGATGGGATTAAGTATCCTGCTGTGTGGGGACAATAACCCTGTTGAAACTCTTATTGTCCTTTTGCATGTACAGTCTCTGATGAAGCCCAGTGTCCCAAACACTAAAAACTCCCATATAAGTCCAACAGAAAATATTTGTCTAATGGCTGGATTATGACTGGCCCTTCCTGGGCCCATTGTCAGACAGCCCAGCAAGAGCCTTGCGCCCTACAAACTGGACCTGTTCTATTGATAAGGAGGTTGAGATAACAAGTCCCTTGAATTGGGGTCTGATACCTAGATGTCTGTTTCATTGTCCAAAAGGCAGCAGCATCGACAATCTTGATGGGATTAAATGATTCAGAGTCCAGTAAGGGGAAGTGGCATTGTCTTGACAGCTGTGGCATACCTTGCCTTTCCGCAGAGGAGATATGCAATTTATGTGAGGTGATTAGAATGTCCAAAGGTTGCTCCATTCTTAAGTGGTCTGGCTTTGCCCTCAGAGGCTTAAGAAATAGTCCATTGTGTTATTTCCAGATGATGATAATGATGAAGTCAATTGAGTCAGGATATGAACCTGGGGCAGGCTGGTGGCACCCAGGTCAGGATGGGATGCTGACCAAAGTTTACAATGAGGTCACTGTGCTTCATTTTATATGGGGGGCAAGATATCAAAATACAATAATAAAAATATAAAATTGATAGGAGACACGTGTGGGAGAAAAAGGAGATCCAGCATCTCCATTGTGTTGGGAGACAAACTCAAGTTTCATCCATGGGGCTTTCAGGGGGCTTAGATCTCCCCTGCATTTCATATGGGGGACAACGCATGGGATCCTAGAGGTTCCCTAGCAGCCCAGCAGGCCAGAGGCTTTTGGGGTTCCCCTAGAACTGGGAGACGGTGCAAGGGATACAAAGGGGTTCATGCAGGAGGGGGAAATGAATGGCAAGGGAAAGGTTATAAATCATAATGTTTGCTTGGCTAACCTTTAACCTAGATATGTAAATGTTTCTCAGCTCAAAAGGGAGCCCCTTATGTTTGTGAATCGTTGACTGAGATGGGAAACAATTAGAAGAGTCGTTAATTCATTAGCCCAGGTGTGGCTCAGATGGAAAAAGTCAAATAACTTTTGTAACATGGTTTCCAGTAATAAATTTGTTACCTTCTGCTATAAATATATGGAATATAGGACAAAGCCTTGATTAAATGTACACACTTATCTAACATGGGAAGGGTCCTTATTGTTGTTGTTAGCGCCTTTGCAAATTGACCAAGGCTTAACCCTTATTATCCAGCCTGATGTCCTTGTCCTTAGCAAAACTATCAATTACTATCTTTCATTTGGGGGGGGGGTCACCTTTGACTTTAGTGTGATTGTATAATTTTGAAAATACTTATTTTCAAAATCATATTGTCATCCCATGGTATTGAGCAATGAAAAAAAATATTGTGTGTGTGGTGGCCCTATTTTATTAGGGAGAAGCTGGGCGATTTGTTGCAGCTGTGTAAATTGCACATGTAAACTGGAATCATTTTTACTTGACTGGAAAGCATGAGTATTTTGACAGGGATCAGCAAGTTGTGGCTTCCTAGGCTTTTATTATCATATGTAAACCAAAATTAGACTCTGAGGAAGGAGGATATGCACATGACACCATACTACTACTATAAAATAATTGTATGATTCTGGTGCAGGCTTAATATGGAACTTGGGAACTTCAAGTGGCTTTCCAGCCTTGGCTTGTCAAATGTTTAGTACTTCAGCAACAAAAGCTCAATGCAGCATAGTCTGTCTTCGGAGGTCCTAGGACAGGGATAGCAACTGTATAACCCTACAGCCACTGGACTGTAACTCTCAGCAACAACAACAACAACAACAACAACAACAAAGCTTTATTTATATACCACTGTATCTCCAATAAGGACTCAGAGCGGTTTACACATCATAAAAACAATCAATACATACACATAATACAAAATACAAGAAACCAATATAACAGCAATTAACAAACATGTTTAAAATTCCAACATTTTAAAATAATATAATACCTAGTAAGAGCAATTGCAGATCAGGTGTAATATATAAAATATAAAAAACAGGCAAGATGGCAGTATGGCCGGAATAGGACTCAAATGGTAAAAATGGCATAAAGCCAAGGCAAAGTGTGACTGATAGCAAGGAACCTAGGCCAAAATTCCACACTTCGGCCTACTGTATAGCTATCAGGTAGGACTAATAGAATAAACACCATACAAGATCAAAAGAGCGGGTAAAGTACAGGACAATTGTCATGCAATAATCAAGTGTGGTGTCTAGAATTGCAGAGTATAACAATATCGGTATACAAAGTAATCTTTTCTGTACAATTCTGTTATGCACATATAGGAGGCACTCAGCTTGAAGTTAAGCTTGTCCTGCTGTGGAAGCATAATATGAGAATTGAGTATCTGGCAGTGGCCCCGTGGCCTTTGGATTCTTCAAAACGCAGCACGTGGGTAGAAGTGACTATGGAGGGAAGCTATGATATCTTGCATGACATCAGCTGCACAATGCGTAAGCCCATCACCAGCCTCTATCGCACAACTGTGATACGCCGCTTCTGGAACACCTTGCAAAGGTAAGTCTGACCTACAGTTTACTTACTTGAACTTGTCCCACTAGTAAGATGGTGAACCTTATGAATCCTTTCCGAAGGTTTGGCTGGTGCATAACTTTTGCTTAGCTGCTGCTGCTATTTAATAAAGGTTACTATTGTTAATTTTATATGTCTGGTTTTATGTAAATGTGTCATTGTTTTTATATGTTGATGTATTGCATTTTATGTGTTGTATGGCACCATTGTATGCTATTTTGTGAGCCGCCCCAAGTTCCTATGGGGGATGGTGGCAGGATATAAAGTTTTATTATTATTATTATTATTATTATTATTATTATTATTATTATGCATTTTATTTTCCCATTATCAGTGCTGGAAAGTAACTGACATACTATTTACTGCTAGATAAAAAGTCAGCACTACTTGTAAAGAAGTTACAAATTGAAGCCAACACTTTTTGGACTGACTAACATCTATGTAGATCTAATGATTCTTAAAACCATTGACAGTGACCTTTTTCTTTCAGCATCAATCAAACTGACCAGATGCTGGTTCATCTTCAGTCATTTGATAGTGCCCCAGAACACTTCACCATTCCAGAAAGCACTAGAAATGGGGTGCCACTGTTCTACATTCCTCCAGGATCTACTACACCGGTATATTCACAGTTTTCTAGTCTTGCTTTAATATTGCAAATGTAGGTCTATGATTCTATGATTCTAGGTCTTGTGCTACATTTAGTTGCTTTGTTCCTGGAATGTTTTCTTCCTTGTCTTAAAAGCATTAAGTGCTATGCTGCCTTATCTTGTACTCTTTGTTGCTATCAAAGGATGGGAGAGCCAGATATTTAGTCGATCTGACTAGAAAGAGACAGACAGACAGGTGTTTTATAGATGGATCATAGATTTAAGCCATGTTTAATGAATTATATTTTCCCTGTTTGATAGATACTGCATGCAGTGGTCCAGTGTTGTTGTGCCTTTTCCAGTACAGTAGAGTCTCACTTATCCAACATAAACGGGCCGGCAGAATGTTGGATAAGCGAATATGTTGGATAATAAGGAGGCATTAAGGAAAAGCCTATTAAACATCAAATTAGGTTATGATTTTACAAATGAAGCACGAAAATATCATGTTAGACAACAAATTTGGCAGAAAAAGTAGTTCAATACGCAGTAATGCTATGTAGTCATTACTGTATTTATGAATGTAGCACCAAAATATCACGATATATTGAAAACATTGACTACAAAAATGCGTTGGATAATCCAGAACGTTGGATAAGTGAGACTCTACTGTATTATGCCATTCCTTGGGTTGTTCCTCTGAATTAACTCAAGCCATATTGAGTGTTAAGTAACCAGACTTGTGCTTAACTTTGTAGAATGGTTTTTCTTTGAGAGCAGAATATGCCGTCTTCTGCCACAGAGGCAAAGGCAACAATGCTGATGGAAGTGCATTTTCCCCCTTTCTAGGTCCTATCTTTGCAGCATAGCAGCTCGGACTCCTGCCACTCACAATTTGCAGCCTATTGGAAGCCTATCCTGTCTATGGATGCCAACTTCTGGCAAAGATGGTTGCACATGCATCGCATTGTTATTCTATTGGAACATGACATGTACGTGAAGGCTGAATTACTATTGGTTTCTTGGCTGTGAAAGTATGTCCAGATAGCTCAAGATTTGCATCACAGCTCTGTATCTTATTAAATTCCGTAGACTCCATAAACCTGTTAGCAGCATTTCTGTGTCTGAAAAGGGCTTATACATGAATTTTGGCTGGGATTGGGGGATAGCAGTAGTTGTATAAGTAATTAATAATAACTGCTTCATGTGTTTCACAGGCCAGTGCCAAAACATTTGCACACACCAGGCAACAATGGCCGCTACAGCACAATTCAGTGCCGCATCTCACACTCAGCGCTGACCTCTTTGTTGCGTGACTGGAGTAGTTTTGTGCTGGTGGAAGGCTACTCCTATGTCAAGCTCATGCGCAGGTGAGAAATCTGAAGTGGAGTCGGGAAACAGTTCTGAATTGTTTGGGTCTAAGAAAGTAGTTTTGTGAGGCAAAACATCTTTCTGCCAGAGTCAACAAGACAATCCTACTGGGTAATCAGCTCCTAAAACCAGAGGAATCTTAGGCCTAGGGACCCACTTTACTACTACTTAGATGCTCTGGATTTCCCATATTTCCTTGTACCTCTATTAGATGGTTTTCCAACATGACTTTCCTCTTGTTATAATATGTAAACACCTCTTAGTTAAGCAGTAAGAACTTTAGAATATAGTATTTTTATCCCATCTTGACTTCATCCATCTAGCTATGTATGAGTATCATTGATTGAATGATCACTATATGACCAAAGAACCTTACATTTCTCTTTCTTGAGGGAACATGTGGTGTGGTGGAGCGAGTGATTTTGTCAGGTGTTATCTTGAGAATCACTGTAAAGCCATTCCACTTTCTCTCTGATGTCCCCTTGTTCTGCAGCTCTGAGGATCAGCCCCCCTTTTCATTTTATGTGGTGCGCATAATTTCCAAAGCTCCCTGTATGGTTCTTCGCCTGGGTTTCCCCATTGGGACACTTGCAAAAGTCAGGAACAAAGTAAGTACTAGATTTCCTTTCTTGAGTTATAATGGGTAATCAATAAAACCAGTTAATCCATGTCAAAAGCATTGCTTTAGTTATGATCTGTTACCAGGAATAATGCTTCAGTACTGCAAAGCAGGAGGCTTTGCCCATGTGTATCTTTGTGAACTCCAGTTAGGACTAACAGACTAAAAGCATCTGTTTTAGACCTAACTGTGAAGCTAGTAAATAAAATTAACTGGAGGACCCTCTCTTTCTCCCTTTCAGTGACAAATGGGCATTTAAAAAGCATACTTCAAAGACTAATGAGGGAATGATAGTTCTTGTTGAGGAATGAATGAGGATATATTCCTCTTCCACAACAATATTTCATATACACAGGGGTTTCAAAGGAAGGTTTCTTACAGGATTGATTGTTGTACTTCAACAGTGTATTCTTAACCATCTTTGAGACATTTTAGCAAGAGCGGGCTGGCATGACTGAGGGATTCTGGGACTGAGTATGGGTACAGCAAGCTGGGATTTAGATTTATTGTCAACTGTTTTTATATGCAAAAGGCTCTTTTGTATCTCCATTTATCTGATAGATAGTTGAAGAATTAAGAGATCGTATCCTGCAGCTACGTTTCCCACATAGGGTACAAAGCAAAGAAGCAACTCCAAAAGTGAAGAGGAAGGTCATTGGCAGCAGCTCGCCATCAAAATCTCCTCCTGTTCCTGGAGTCCAGCCAACACTTTCAGACAGACCTTGCCTTATAGTGCTTCACAAGCCTCTGGAGAAGCTCCTCATCAGGTACTAGGGATTGAATTCGCCTATGTCCACAATTGTGTGTACAAATGTGTGCAGAACATGCACTTCCTTGGAGCCTTTCTGGCTCTGAATCAACTAAGCCTTAGCATATATGAGTGAGCTGCATACATGGAGGTCTGGGGTAACTTAAAAACTTAGGTTTATAGAATATATGATACAATAAAAGCCTCCCTGCTTAGAGTTTTGTGGATTTTGAAATCTGTCCTTTCACTTAAAAATAAAGCAAACTAGAACCTTCCCAAGAGATCAAGAATTATGAGAGCTATATCTGCAACATCTGGAGGGGAACATGTTGCTTTTCTCTAGTCTAGAAGATACATAACTTTGCTTCTGCTTGTAGCATTATAAAGGTTGTATGGTGGAATTAGACCATGTGCAAATATGCAGTTGTGTCTTTAAAGAACCTCTGAATATGTTCTAGTGTTCATGTGCCTCCTCACTCGCTATTTTGTCCCCACCTCTCTCCATATTATAGATATGAAAAGCTTCCCTCTGATTACTGTGTTCCTTGCCTCCTTCCCCTGGAGAATCCTACAATGTCAGGCTCTCTAACTGTGATGGCCAACCGCACAGCTTCCTCCACTCTAGCCTCCTTGTCTCGCTACTTCTACCACCAGCGCTGGATCTGGTGTGTGCAGTCAGGGCTGGTACCTGCAGTGCCCATCACAGCTGTAGCGCAACTCCTGTCCACTCTCACAGAGTAAGTACCTTTTCTAAATGGTAAATTTGAGCTTACAGAGATGGTAGCTGCAGAAATGAATTAGCCGTCATGCTTGAGCCATTTTTTCCAGTATCTGGGGACCAGTAGCCCTTGTCAGCATAAAATAAATACATGTAAAAAGGTGGAATTTGAGTTCCCAGTTTAGAAAGAAAGGATTGTGTCAGAAATATATTTTTTGAGGCTGAAGCCTCCAGGTAAGGGTGACCAACAGGCCTAATAACCTAATATAATTGTCTTCTGGATTACACAGGGTTCGTCTGTCTGAGGGTTTCCATTTTGCTTCCAGTGGTGATGGGATTATCAACATGGTGCTTGAGTTGCCCATTAAGGTAAACCTTACTTGCTTTCCCTTTTTTTGGTTTTGATCATTGTGCTTTCATCTCTGATGCAGCATTTATCATGCTCTCAAGCAATGTTTTAATTCTATGATAGCATATAAAGAGATGTATGCCAGGCTCAGCATTGATTTAATGCCCAAAAGGTCAAAACACATTTCCTTGTGATGTTGATGATGTTTATGTGTCATCAAGTTGGAATAAACACAAGCAACCCTTGAATGAGAACCCTCCAGGAGATTATTATTAACAGCATTGTCATTGTCATATACATGGTTGTGACTTTTTGACCCATTCCCAAATCTTAAAACCCTTGCTAAAGTCATTGATCCTGTTTGCACCATTTCTGCAGGTGGCAGTAGTATTTCTTCCATCACTCCTGTGGAAGGGAGTCGACAACGTCAAATCTGTTGCCCACATAAGTGGGGAGTGATTGGCAACGATACTCCCAGTAGTTTTTCTTTGTGCCCTCTATCATAAAAACATGTTGGCTTTTGTAAGTGAGAGACTGCTACAAGTGGTTGTGACTAGGTGGCTGTAAAGTGCATTGGTTAGCTATTTGTTCCTTGTATTTGAATTACAGGGTGGTCTCTTGGGCGAAGGATATTGGAGAAGCAGAACAAAATCATATAATTTATTTTTCAACAGAGTGATTCTTCAAGAGTGAGTGGCAGCGAAAAGCCCACCTGTATTGTCCAATATGTGCTGTTCCCTCCACATTCCACTTCAACTAAAGACAGGTGAGGAGAAGGAGTCCTGCTATTATAGGCAGCTCCAGGAACAGGGACTCCTGAGAGATGGGAGACTTGTTGTAAAACTTGGGATGGTGGGAAGTTGGGAAGGCATACCCTTTGTATATAGCAATTTGAGGGAATGGGTAGAGTAGCAACCTTTGTTTCTGTTCACTGTCATAGAGGTAAGGTCGCTGTTGGTTGAGAGTTTATAGATATCCTTCCTGGGCAAATAGACTGGAAATGAAGTTTTCTGAAACTGAAAGATCCATTTAGAGTGAGAGTGGATATTAAATTTATGAACATCTTCATTAAAGAAATCATAAGAACAATGTAAATGTTACAGGGGTTGACATCAAGCCCAGACATTTTTTTTGTTAAATTGTTTTCATTCTTTTGTTATCTAGCATAAGAATATAAAAGTGCCATTTTTAGCCTTGAGCCAAGGTCTTAGCAACTCCACTAGGTGGAAAAGCTAGGATCCTTCTGATAAATCACACATGGATGCAGTTATGTGAACAATTAATTCAGAGCTCATGCAGAGTCCGTGCTTTTATGCTAAACATTTGATTATTCCCTTTGGAGTTTTGCCTTGCTTTTGGCTATTACAGGAATTAGCGTCTCTGTGCCTTCAGTTGAGCTTCCTGTCAGTATGTGTTCCTTCATAGGACATGGTTTAAACATACAACTTATATCACTTGCTGAGCTGGCAAGAAAAACATATGATTAGAAATTCTAGGCCATTTTAGTTGCAGAACCTTTAATATTTTGGGAAGGAAGGTAAATAATACGCCATTATTGAGGTACTTTAAGGAGCATTACTTATAGAATCCAGACATGCTTGTCACATTTATATTACATGCATTGCCTTTAAGTTTCTCCACAGATGATGACAATGACACAGAGGTGGAGGCCATTGAGGTGGACACAGAGTTGAATATTGTCACAGAGTGCTGGGTAGAGCCACAGAGTGGCTGTGTGGATGGTGCACTGGACATCTGGAGGCACTTTGATGGCCTGCCTTACCGGAAAATTCCCAAAGCGGTATGTGTCTGTGTTGAGCAGCTGAGAAAGCATTCTTTCGGTTCAATTCCATGACAGGCAGTGGCCATCCTTATGTCTTGGCCTGGCATCAGACTCAGATGGAACTGTCCGCATCTTACAAGGTGCTGGGAAAATTTTGACCTTAACTTGTATAATGAATGTAACTGTTGCTATGGCAGCCAATTGCTGAAAGTATATTAGTTGGATTGTGACTCTGGAGGAGCAATTTTTTTCTAATTGGATTCTCTGAATTCTAAAAAAATGAATATTATGTATTTCTATGGCCCATATTTTAATGGGTGGTCCCTGTTTATTCTTGTAGCTCTGTATCATCTTGATTAGTATATCTATAGCACCCTTGTAGCCTAGTCACATGGCCCTGTATTTTACTTCCACATTTCAGCTTTACCCTCGAGATCTGTTGTGCATCCATACTATGCTTGCTTTTGAATATATCAGCCAGCTGTGCCAGAACAAGGACTGGGTCTTCCCTGCATGTCCACGGCCTGCTGCTGCTGCTGAAGGTGACTATTTAGTCAGATGCTTTCTGGGCATTTTTGGGTGGGGTTAGTCTGCTTGGCTTCTCAAGATTACAGTCCTGTTTTTGTTGCAGGTCGTGATGCTGGAAGTGGCAACAGAGTGCATGAAATTCCTTTTCATTTTGACCTAATGAAGTTACTGCCCAGATGTCAGCAGATTGAAATGTTTTTCCTGATGCTGACAGGAGGCAAGTGATCTTTAGATTTTACCTTTTAAAAAATATAGTGTTCCTAAATATCAGTTCTCTGTTATTTTTTCCCTCAGTTTGTCCCATGAAGCTGTGAGAACGATGCACACAGTGAATTGGTGTGTTTTGCAAGGGCATTTGGGGAAGTCATTGCTTGCATTGGTGTGTTTTGTTCTATAGCAGAAGAGGATGGGACCACAAAGGAATCTTCTTTATTGCCAAATGAAATGCTTCTTGGTCTATTCCATGGCTGTCTGCAGCATGATCTCAGTGACAGAGAGATTACATTATCAGGCACAGATCATATCACTTTTATGGAGCAGGTGCTGAAGCGGGATAGAGACGGCCATCCACCCCCATTTGTGCTCCCAGTAGTCCAAGGTGAGAAAGACACATTTATCTTGCAGGATCTTGTTCTGTTTTTCCCTTTAACATCTAGTTATCTTTTGTATTTACATCCATTGATATAAATGTTTGTCTCCAAGTGCTTCCTTCCATGGCTCTGATGAAGTAGACTGAGTCTAGTAAAGCATATGCTACAGTCTTGTTCTTCCCATATAGTCTCAAAGGTTCAACAGGATGCCTTTGTATTCTGACCACATTTTTTTCCAGCAGATTCCTCAAAGTCTTCCATGTCCCCTGAAGGTCAAGATCCAGCAAACATTTATAACACTGTTGGAAAGAAAGATGCAAGTATACACGTGGTACAATAACCTTTTGAATTTGCTATCTATTTGTTAAAGGTTCTCTGTTGATTTGTTGTTTAGAAAATTGCTGCCTCCTCCTACTTTCTTAATAATCTAGAATGTCTCCAAACTCTTAGATAGATTGAAGAATCTGCTCTCTTTGCCTGTTGTGTACAAAACATTGCACACAGAAGCCTGTTCGTTCACTCTGACTCTTGATCATGGATATATATCTTTATATAGTCTGAAAGAAAGCACTGCATTTTTTCTTGGTATAGCAGCTCTTTTTCTGTAGTGTGAGCAGCATCTGGAGGGTCTGGGTACAAATTCCCTGCATGAGAAAGCTCTGCAACTCAGACATCTTTCCTTATTGGATATCCCAGGACCCTCCTAAAATTTTATTTATTTACTTATTCTTAGATTTTTATTTGAATCTCATACCCAAAGCAGCTCACAATAAAATCAATACAATACAATTTAAAACCTAAAATTATGCAAATTAAAATATAATTACTGTAAATATTAACAATGTTAATACACTTGAAACACTTGAAACCAATTAAAACCCATTCATAGCTGAAATCACAACATCCCCTGACTTGATCTTGAAAAACCTTTTTCTTTAAAAACCTGACTGAATAGCCTTTTAATCTTGTACGTAAGCACAGTTAACCTAATAAACACAGTGTGATTGCCCCATAGACCTTGCTTCTAATGAAAGTGGCAACACTGGGAAAACAATAAATGAAAACAAGATACAAGCACCTTATTTAAAAAAGAATCTGATAGAGATAAGTCTATGAAATGGAAGGCATGTGTGCTGTACAGGTCTAGAATTATTTAGGGCAGTGCTACTAAGATCAGTGGTTCATGGACTAGTCCTAGTAATTGAAGAGTTTTCAGGAGAGAAACAGCCAGTGGACACAAATAAGATACTGGCCCCAGTGAAGGAGAAGGAAACTAGTCTGTGAGGCCTTGCTGTAACCCGTGGGCTACACCTTGCCCAATCCAGTGTAATGGAGTATGTGAATGCTTGAAGGTACTTGTTTATCTTTTGAAACCAAAATGTTGTGGCACAGTTTTGCTTACTTCATTACAATGCAAAGCAAAGTCATTGTACCCAATGAAAGCAACATCATAAGCTGTCTTTAATCTCTTAGGCTCCAGACACCTTAGAGACTTCAAGAGGTGATACTGCACCAGCATCTGATACCATCTTCCCTCAGTGGCGATGTTATGCCAAGCTGGTGAATTCACAGCATCTTTTCCTCATCTTTCTGCCAGCTACATTCCTAGGTAAGAGGGAATTTAAATAATTAGACAGCTGCTTTAAGGGAAATGGTAGTAGTTGAATCTGAATCCCTAAGTCATAAGGAGCAGTTTTCTGCTGAGCTGGGCCTGACAGATTGCAGGCTTGTGAAATCATCATCTTCTATATGAAGTCCCATGTACCGATGGTATATGACACCGCGAAAACTAGGAACAATGTAAAAAAATGTACAGAACAGATGTTGGAAATGTGGTTTACAGGAAGGCACGTTCTACCATATGTGGTGGACATGCAATAAAGCTAAAACTTACAGGAGAAAAATTTAAGAAGCATGTCAGAAGATTTTACAGATAAGAATACAAATGAAGCCAGAATATTTTTACTAAGTCTGACAGATACAGGAATTGAATTGGATAAAAACAGAGACATTTTGTTAGTATACCTGACTACTGCAACCAGAATGGTCTATGCAAAGTCTTGGAAAATGGAGGAACTCCCAACAACAGAACAACAGACAAAGTGATGGAAATCATGGATATGGATACATTAACATTTTTAATGAAGAAACATTCAGGAAGACCAATAACACCTACCGACTGGAGACCTTTTAAGACATATGTAGATAAGAGAGAAGAAAGAACAAATCCACCCAAAAAGAATTAGGAATCTGACGAACGAATGGTCCTGGAACTCGAAAGATGAAAAGGGGATAAGACAAATAAGACAGGAAGAAAGAAGAAATTATTAGAACGCAAAGACATGGAATGGAAGTAACAATTTTCCCCTACCCTCTTTTCCTTCCCTGCTCTACCCCAATCCCCCTCCTTCCCTTCCCCTTTTCTCTTTTTTTCTTCTTTCTTTGCTCCTTTTTTCTTTCCCCTATGTTTTCCCCTTACTATTGACATTATTCAAAATTATTTTTATGTATATCCCTTTGAAAAACCCTTAATAAAATTATAAAACAAAAATATAATAAAGTTCCAAGATCCACCAACGGGAACCTGGTATAGAGTGTACTTCAAATTTAAAAAAATCTAATTCCAGAAATGAATTACAAAAAATTTCAAATTAAAAACATCAGCCGTAGATTACACTTCTGCAACCTTATTTATTTTCAGTAGCATAATTTAAGTTATATAGAAGAATTTTCTGACATTTTCTTAAACGAGCACTTGGAAATTCTTAATTATCTCCTTCGGTTGTTCATAGAGCTACTCTAGATCTGGCTCTGTCTTTGATGATGAAATAGGATTCTCCCAAGCAAAGCATAAGTTTGTGGAGTCACATCTCCTTGCATATATTCGTTTGTTTTACACAGTTTTTTCCCTGAGTCTTTTTTTCTGAATCGGGCTCTGCCTTTCAGCCACTCAGCCTTTAGGAACTGCTTTTTTCTTATGTTTAATGTAATTTTTATTTGACAGGTGGTTTTTTGTTAAATGAGAGAGTAAAATGTTGAATTCCTCTACCAGTAGATTCTCATTCTGTATAGTGTAGGGAACTGCTGTTGTGAAGTTCTGACTGAATTGATTGCTACATATTTTATGAATTGAAGTGCATTGACAATAAATTGACTACAGTTGTCCTTTATATTTTTTTTTACTTGAGATATGACCTCTCTAGAAATCTCTAGGTCCTCCAGCATATTTCCATAGAATTGCATTGGCGAACCTAGAAATTCCCAGAGGTGTTTTTTCTAGGAATCCCTAGGTCCTCCAGTATGGTTCTGTGGTTGATCTTTGGCAGAAATTCACTATAGAATTACACTGAAGGACTTAAATATTCCAAGAGAATTTTTTTAAATCAGATCCATGAATAATCACATTTTCAACAGCCACACCCGCAAATGTGGAGGGCCAACTATAATGAGTGCCCATATCATATTGTTATTTCTTTGTACTAGAAGTCCTGTTGCTGCCAAGCTGGGTAATTTCTCCCCAACTCTTAAGCCATTGTACCTGTGCAATACCAGACACTGCTAGAGCAGGAAAGAAGAAGCCAATGGCATGCACAACCCTAAAATTAACTTCCTTTTCCAGACATACCGAGATTGCTGACTTATGGACCAGATAAACCTTCAAAGGAGACAGAACCAACACCTTCCCAAAGAGCACAACAACTGGAGACTGTGGGGTCACTTCCAACTGTCAGTGTCACACCAGCCAATGGTATGGCCCTTGATCTGGCAGTGTAGTTAACCACCTGTGTTAAAAGAAGACGGCTGAATTGGTATTAGGACCCCGACTATAAGTTTTACTGCGTATATACTTTAGACCAGTGGTTCTCAACCTGGGGTCCCCAGATGTTTTTGGCCTACAACTCCCAGAAATCCCAGCCAGTTTACCAGCTGTTAGGATTCCTGGGAGTTGAATGCCAAAAACACCTGGGGACCCCAGGTTGAGAACCACTGCTTTAATCCAAGATTGCAAACTGAAGTGTTTGTTTTTTAAAATACAACCATGTTATAGATATGGCTGTGTGTGTATATATGATAGTCTTCTTTGAATCTTGTCAAAGTATTAGTGGAGTGAGAGGTCTTAGGCTATGAGATACAATCTGGATGGCTTCACTAGGAAAACATAAAATACATACCAGCTAATTTTTCTCACTTAGAAACAGCACATGCTTTAATAGTTTTGTAAGAAAGTAAAAATAAAAAACTGGATTTTTCTCACTTCAATAATAAATATAATGAAGTTACTTTTATGGGTGAGATAATTTAGTTTTCTCCCCACTCTTGAATTGATGGTGGGAGAGAATGCTAATCTTTCAGTTGTTGTCTGCTTGACAGACATGATCAAGATAACACTTCCTCTCAAAGTGACTTAATCTAGTGTTCTGTCTGACACAAGGATTCATTTACTAGCTGGAATTAATGGTAGCTCAACACATCTTCCTGCAAGGTGACAGAAGAAAACCTGCATTTGTCCGATCTTTCAGAGCCGTATTATTTTAATGCTTTATTTGTATCATATCTTTATGACAAAACAGGGACTCAAAGCAGTTTGTAAAAATCTAAACGAATGTATATAAACATATATGTTTTTTTAAAAAAAAATCCAGGAGTTAATGTTACATTTTAATTAAACTTTCTATGCCAAGAATAAATAAAGTTTTTTTAAAATGTATCCATTAAGCAAACCTGTACAACTCACTATTAAAAGCATCTTCCTTATGAGATACTTCGTAAAGGCCTGTCAGAATGAAAAGGTCTCCATTTAGTGATGGAAGGAACAACAAGGAAGTAGGTTCTGCTTTTCTAGGAAGGAGGTTCAGAGCCTGGGAAACGTTACTAAGAAAATCCCTGTCTGTCATTTGCACCAAGCATGCTAAGAGAGCATTCAAGCAGTGAAATCTCAAAGCCTAGGGAGGCTCATATGGAAAAATGTTACTCAGCCTAAGGGCCTTTATAATTCACAAGCAGTGCTTTGAATGGTTCCCTGAAACAAATCAGTAGCTTTTGGACTTATTGCTAAAAGAAAGTCATTTGCTTTTAGTAACCAGCTCTGATTAACAGCACTTTCAAAACACTTTATCATTACAAAATGGCAAAAGGCAGTTGTGTATTAGCTACAGTATTTGGGGCAGTGGAAAGGGAGTGCATAAAAATCTTGAAAGCCAAGCCCTCTTCATTTTGGTTATGTGGTTGAGCAGGTTTCTCACTCCCCGGATTTTCTCATCTGCAGGGATTGGGCAGGAGATGCAAGATCTGGATACTACACCAAGAAGAGAGGGGCGCATATCTTTTAGCCGTCAGGCATCTCAGCCAGACTTGGGTGACAGTGTCCGCACCCGCTGCCCAGTCTTTGTGTACAGTTGTTCTATGGAGTTGCTGCGGGAGCAGGTGACCAGCCCCAGGCCAGATAAACCTCTGCGGGATATATTTTTCAGGTGAAGTCAGTTTTCAGTAAACAGAAAGCCTGGCAGCATTTATTTTTATTTATTTCTTGCAAATGTTGGTTTATGAGATGGAGTTAAGGCTGTATACAGTTGGCTTGGCACTAGTGGTGCTGTAGGGATCATAAATTGGTTAGTGTAAGATTGGGAGAGAGCACTTGGGTGGTAGTATGACAGAAATTTTGTTGTTTTCTTTGTCATCCTGTTTCATGCATCTGTTTTTCAGAAGCCAGTCTGTAGAACGACCTGCCAGTGCTCCCTGGCTAGATCCCAAGCACAAGGATCTGGTGAGTTACTGCACCTTGCTGCAAGAACATTCCCATCAGTGCTATGTGAAAGGTAAGAAACAGAGATATCCGGGAAGGGAGGAGTGGGAAAATATCTTGTTTTAAAGGGGCTTTATGGTGTAAAAGTGAGTTTCAACCAGCTTATGATACTTCCTTTTTTTAAAAAAAAAAGTATGTCATTTCTGTTGCTTAATGTCATTATTTATTTGCTTTATGTTTAGTCCGCCTTTTTCCCAATGTAGGGAGTCAAGGAGGTTTACAATAAATTTGATAGAATGCAAATTAATACAATGTAAATGCATTCAAATATTATTACAAAAATCAAAAATGAGTAATTTGTGTCATTAAAACCATTAACCATTAAAATACTAAAAATGAATTAAAACCCCATATTTATCCCAAAATCCCAGTTGTGCCATTCTCAGATGCTGGCTCCTACTCAGTTTGTACATGCCATTACAGAGGGATTTTTTCACTTGCCTACCAAAGACAAGCAGAAACAGGGCCATCCTGGTGTCGCTAGGGATTTCCAGAGTCTGGGAGCAGCTACCAAAAGGCCTTGTTGCTCAGTAAACAAGCTTGAGAGGATGTTGGGACAGAGAGAAGGCCCTCTAATATTCTAACAGGCTCATAAAAAGTGATGAGGTCCTTCAGTTAACCCAGACCCAAGCCATATAGACTTTATAGTTCTAAACCTAAGAATATCTTCCTAGCTTCATCTGTATGACCACATGGCATGTGTATCCCATTCTCCACAGGACTGTTCAAGAGCCTGCAACAGGGTCACAATATCAGCTGCCCTGACCTGCTCATAGCCATGGATTACTGTGAGGAGCTTCTGCAGGAGATAGACATCACTAGCTTCCTGCTTACTCTGTGTGACCATGTGCGTTCATTCTGTGAGCACCACCAGCACTCTCTCAACCAATCGGAGGGAGAAGTGGTACAAACTTCCCAAACTCAGGGTGCCTCTGCTTCCAGGTAGGATATAGATGATCATGTATAAAGAGATAAGAGAGAAGTCCTGGAGAGTCTAGGCAGTATTGAATGTATTTTGATGGAGTTTCCTCTCCTCTCCCTGACTGTATAGTCAGTTGTTGCTTGTTCTAATAGATGGCTTTATCCTGGATCATCTCTTTACACCCTCCTCAAACATGAGATGATTTTACACAATGTAGTTTTCTACATCAAGGCTTCTTAAACTTTCCTCACTCATAATCTCTTTCAGCCTGAGTTATTTTTATTTAATCCCAGGTTTATAGAAATATACAATAGATATAAAAATCAAACATTTACTGATAATTAATCAACACTTGCAAATTGTGCTAAACAGGCTGATTTTCCTTTTTGTGAAGTACAGCTGAAGCATTTTCTGCAGAGTCCACTGTGAACAATGCATGCTGTTGCTAACAGATTTTTGTAAATGTCTAGGTGGCATTCAGAAACTTACTGTTGCCAAATTTTTCATGACCCCAGTGTTGAGCTAAGGGGACCCCATTTGGGGTTGGGACCCACAGTTTAAGAAGTTGTCCTCTACATCACACGGAATCTCCTCCTGAATTCCAGCCTAAGTGGCAAATTGGTTGTGTAGACATGTTTAAAAATGTGAATGGTGAATGGAAGAACATATTCACATCAAATGTAGAGTAAGGATAATGACAGCATTGGGAATTTGAAAATATGATTTTAGTTACTGATTATATTGGGTCTTCTCTCTCTCTTTTTCTTTTAAATTAGTATAGTGAGCTTGCAGTATCCACATTGGTTCAGTTCCAAGATGCAATGATAATATAGAAAAAAAATATCTTGAATGCGCTCTCTTGGTGTGTGTGGAAGGCGACTTCACAATTTCCTCTCCCTATGTGATGTCCTAGGCCCAGAGAATGTCTTTTTCCATAGGATGTGAACTGAAGACTAACACTTCATTTCCTGATACAAGAAAGACTCTCCTGGCCAAAAATTGGTGAATATGTCCCCATACTGCCTAGAGGTGTTAGACATATTTGGAGACAAGTTTTTGTGGGTCCTGGAGAGGCTTTTAAAGATCCTATGGAGGTGGCACTCAGACCCTGACCCCCCCTGAGCTGTAAGAACGGTACCTTGTTTCTACACTTAAAAAGTTTGGATAGTGTTGAGGGGAAGTACTAAAAATCCCAAATGTCAGCTAGATTTCACTCTCTCTCTTCTTACCGAGGATATACCATATGAAATACTTAATAGTGAGTGAGACATAAACAATGCTTGTCTCTATGAAATACTATACTGTAATTGTTTTCTCTCTACTGCTACTTTAAAGTTTATATATACAATTGTATGTAGATCAACATAATAAGTAATACAAATGGATTTTCAAAATGGTAATGAACTCATCAAACTATAGCATATATTTATTTTACTGTATTAGCTTTATTAGAAGTCCCCAAGCAATTTTGTTAACTAATGCGAAAAATCAACTTCCCTCACTATTTGTATTAGTCTTCAGCAGACATTCTTTCTTTTGTCTTTATTTGCTCAAATCAATAAGTACACATTGATCTGTATTTAAGGGATTTATCCATTGATCTGCCTCTTAATCTCTTCATAACCCAATTGTTCAAAAAATCAATGAACTAAATCTCCATCAAATTAGCCTCAGAAAGCATAAACAATGAATTTTACACTTTTACCATTCTTTCCAGCTCCAAATGTTACAATGTGACAATATAAATATATACATGAAATAAGCATTTTGGATGGGCTTATATATAAAACTTTGAAAGGAAAAGTATAATAGCCCTTATTAATAAGCCAGGCCTCTGGACCTGTGCTACCTTTTACCCACATTTGGGCTAAATAGAGCTGATTTTACATTCATTCAGAACAATCTTATGCAGCATTTGAGGGATGGTTATGAAATTTATTTGAGGAATCCTATATTGGTGTAGGATTCTCATCATGGACTCTTCTCCAAAGGAGTCCAAATATTGTGAGCCACATGTTTCTATAGCTAACTGTCCATGAGTTCTAACTCACTGGTACTTTTTGAAACTATGAGGTAAGGTGAGCATGTGGGTTGCTACTAATGGAGGAGAAGGAAGATTTGGTGCTGTCGAGATAGATGTTGGAGCATTTGGATGCTTCTTGAGTGATCTGTCTTTCTTGCACTTACCATTGTATAGTGCTGAGACAGAGGAGTCCAGTGAACCAGATTCCCAGATTCCTGCCTCCCCTTCTGAGGAGCCTGGCTGGAGTCGTTGTCCGGAGTTCCCTCTCCTACTGCTAGATAGCAGCCAGCCCTGCCCAAGCCACACTGATCTGCACAGGATCATCCAAGTAAGAGTGATAACACTTCTTTTCATATGCATTTAGAAATGATAGTTCTAACTACCAGATATGCCATCTTCACTCTGTCCTTCATACCCTTCTAGGAGAAGTTCTTGGAGATTGGCAGTTTACATTTTAAACCAGTGCCATCTAATCCTCATTATTTCTTCTATTGCCCTCCTTCTGCCAAAAAAGAGGTAAGATGTTATGCTTGTGTCTTTGTCCCTTGGGTGGGTCCTTGAAGACTGTTAAGACATAAACAAGGGAAGGACAGACTTGCTTAGGTGATCCCTCGTTGTCAGAGTATGGTGGCCTTCCAAGTGTAGTGTCATGGCGGTAGATTCGTAGGTGACTGTAGAGCCCTATTCTTGACCCGCATGTTCTTCCACAGTGAGGGCATTAATTTCCAGTTGGAAGGTGGTCCCGGTCAGGGTTGGGTTGGCGCGCCTTCCTCTTAGCATATTTCTCCCTTTTGCCCTCCATTCGTGCCTCTTCAAATTCCACAGCACTACTGGTTACAGCTGACCTCCAGTTAGAAAAAGGCGATGATGGTGTCATCCTTGAAGTCTGCTGGGATTTTCTTGGTTACCCACACTTTTTCAATGAGCTGGTGGAGTTGTTGTATCAGCTCAAGTTCACCCTCTTTAAAGATTTTATTTATTTGTTGCCTGATGGCATTGTTGACTTCCTCCAAACTAGGCCATGCTGCAAGTTCATCCCTGGTTTATTGTTGTGGGATTTGTGAAATAACCTCTTAACAGACTATCTAGACTACCTAGATTTTTTATGTCTTACTCAATTGGCTTGTCATCCCTGTTCAGGAGGAGGCTTCACGGGACCATGCAGATGGGAAAGGCAATGAAGACATAGAAAGCTCAGAAACTGATCTGGCACTTGATGAAGGTATGGAAACTGCTGTGGGTTTCTGCAACAATTGGTGATGATGCCGCATTGTGTATAATGCAGTGATACAGGATTCCTCCTGTGTATTCTGAAAGGGACTTTCGTTAAAGAAAGTATGTATACATGTCAAAGTTTTTAGTGCTACTGGTAACTAATCCATACATCAAAGTTTAGAGATAATCTAGAATTTCTGCAATCAGGTCTTGACATGAAACTCAAGCCAAATATTCTTCACCACCAAATAGCAGTACTAGTTGAGTTTTAAACTAGTGGTATTTGGCCTATCTTGGGCAGTAACAGGAGTGAATTCATTCATTGTTCCTTATTGGCAAGAATGGACTTTCACTGTTAGGTTTTCCAGTGTTCCAGTCTCTCCCAACCTTGTGCATCTGTCTGACTGCTTCTAATAACATGCAAAGCAAATGTGTACTGCCATTTACAGACTAAAAGTATCTCAGAGACTTGATGTACTTTCCTCTAAGTCCCATTATTCCAGTGGTTCTCAACCTGTGGGTCCCCAGATGTTTTGACCTTCAACTCCCAGAAATCCTAACAGCTGGTAAACTGGCTAGGATTTCTGGGAATTGTAGGCTAAAACACCTGGGGACCCACAGGTTGAGAACAATTGCGTTATTCCCTTTATTTCAGCTTAAAATTCAGTCTCTGTGTTCTTACATAGGAAATACATCTGCCTGCTGCATTGGTACTGAGAGTGACCCCGAACTGGAGGTAGAATATCGGGATCGGTTGAACCATGAATTTCTAGAAACAGACTCTCTGTCGGAGTCCAACACTGTAAACCAGGATGAGGACTCCTTCAGTGTCCTGGGAGATTCTCTTGCAGAACAGGAGCTGCTAGAGCAAGATATGCCACCTCTCTTTATGCATTTGACCTGCTCTGTGAAGCTGCGCAGCCAACACAGTTCCATGCCTGTTCGCTCGCTGCCCACCTGCCTTGGTAAATGGAAATTGATGAGTTTGAGGTTTGGCATGGGAAGGAAGGCCTGGCTGGAGGACACAGGCTGCTATGGATTGCAAGACTGAAATGTTCAAAGGAAAGGCGGGGGCAGAAGCCTGTGATGGAGGTTGAATCCTCCTCGGTTATTGGATAAGGGGGCATAAATAGTGTTCTCTAATCCAAATAATTTCTGCTGCTTCTTCTAGGAGAGGTGCTGGGTTGCCTTGAGAACTGTAAGGCTCCCCAAACAATTGAGCTCTCTGATCTCTGTGTAACCTTGGACATCTTTGTCCTTACCCTTTCTTTGGAGATTGAAATGGAGAATGATTTGCATCACAATAGGTGAGACTCCAATATTGGAGGTGGGCTGTGGGTGGGTAATTTTGACGCCTCCTAAATCCATAGCTTGTAAAGGTAGACTGGAAAGAGAGGTGGTAGCCCAGTGACTCTTCCCTCTCCTTCTTCCAGATATACGTCCGAGAGCAGTGTCTCCTTCACCCGTTCCCCAGGTCGGCCATCTTCCTTCCGCTCGGATGAGGAGTTTATGCATAGCTTGGACAGGCTTCCCTTGGCAGTGGATGATGGGTATTGATTCATTTTATTTTTTTAATTTTTAAGGATGGACTAAATTAATAATCTACCACTGTGTCTGATACTTATATTTTTGCATTCCTTTCAAGGCACCCAGCACTCTCCAATCTTCCTGGAGTACACAGACAAGCTATTGAAGCTACAATGACAGAGGTGAGTCCATCTGCGTTTTGCAGCTGAATTTCTGTAAGCCTAGGGAAACAGACAACTTGCATAATGCCTCTCTTCTTTGTTATCTCACCCATCAGTTCTGGAATGTGGCCTGGCCAAGAATGAGGCTTGGGACACGAGTGCTTAGAAGCAGGCCCTCAGTAGGATCTAATCTATACTTCTATACCAAGCCTTTACTATTTCACATATGCTATATTATCTTTGCTATCTTAGATCCGTTGGCTCTTGGATGATGAAATTGTGTCAGCACTGCGCCATTCACGTCCAGTTACTGTTGATACCTTGAACCGTGTGTCTGCCCATGTCTACAGTTCTCAAGGCCGCCCTAGCTGCCACTGCGAGGCTGTTCCTTTGCAGTTCGTGTTTGGTCCTGAGAACTCACTAGAAAGGTTTCGTGAGGTAAGTGAGTGTCTCTTCTTTACCATTCCTCCTCCTTTCTTTTTAAAATAAAACATCAGCCTTTTGTTGCCCATAACCCTTTTTCAGCTCCGAGACCCCTATAGCTAACCCCCCCTCAAGAAATACTACTCTTTTTTGCTTTACAACTATAAAGTATACACTTTTTGCTTGCTTCCTGCCACTTAGACTCCTTTATTCTATTGCAGGAGTTCCAGAGAATGACCATACCTGGCTACGTGCTCAATACTGAGGGGAATGATTTCTACTATGTTTCTATCAGCCGCCTACATGGCCCAGTAGGGGGGCCCAGTCCTTCAGTAACACTTGAGAGTACCCTGACAGAAGGAAGGTGTGAAAGCAGCAGCAAAACAGAAGGATCCTTGACCTGTTCTCTTCCCTCTGAGGAGGCCCATGGTCTCTGGGCATGGCCAGCAAGTGAGACCAAGGCTGGGGTGGAAGCTGC
The DNA here is from genome assembly GCF_035594765.1 of Anolis carolinensis. Lineage (NCBI taxonomy): Eukaryota > Metazoa > Chordata > Lepidosauria > Squamata > Anolidae > Anolis > Anolis carolinensis. The sequence goes on along the minus strand of NC_085844.1, from coordinate 187,265,313 downwards.
TGAATGTCTTAGCATAAGTAGCTCTTTGCATGGTGAGGTAGGTTACTACAAGCTTCTTGGTATACTTGGAACTGCGAGGACAGTTGTTGGAAAAATACATATACTGTATAGTCATGTGTTTTGGAAATAAAATCTATATTCTCTTTGTTGTGATGCAGGTCTCAAGTGATGTTCCACAGCTAAATCAAGGCAGTACTCCAGACCGTGCCTCTCTGGATGAAGAGCCATCTTTGACCCAGACACAACCTCTGTCTTCCTTCTCTGATAAATGGAATAGTAATAAGTCTCCCTCAGGAACACCATCTGTATCAAGTCTGGCTGATTCTGTGGTTCCTGGGAAAGAAGGTGAGAAGCAGTCCTGAGCAGGTGGCAGGTGATTAAAGGGGCAGGAATTCAGTTATAGGACAGTCTTTTCCTGATGTTTGACTGCTTCCCCCATTGTTTCAGTCTATCAGCACTGCTAGCAGCAGATTTTAAGTTTTTGTTCTGAAAGATGGCAAAATGCTACTTCAGACTAACCTTGCAAACTTGCAAAAACACTGTTTTTGTGTACGTCTTATTTTTAAATGCTTGTGATTCATATAGCCAGTTGGATCTCTAACTTATATGTAGGAAACTATTGGGGAATCCAAACTTTCAAAGACATATGATCTCTTTCTCTACAGGCTGTGGAAAGCAATACCCCAGTCGGGTTCAAAGCCTGGTGTCAAGCCAGGGTAGTATGGATTCTGATCTCCTAGGTGAGTGCACGTGGAGGGCTGTCCTTGTGGAAGAGAAGAGAAATAATGAATCTAGGAGATGATTTTTTGGTGACTTATGACAGACATTTCCAACATGGCATCAGACATCTGTAACCATATGGGCAGGGTTGGAGGTGATGGTAGGTAGAGTGTTTGGTGGTCTCCAGGGTGGTGAAAGCTTTTGAATAAGTCTGAACCTTAGCATTTCATGGGCAAAGGATTGTAAAGCGAACAACCTGGTGTTCCCAAGAGCCCATTTGTACAATTAGCTTGTTTTCAAGTGTGGATTGTATGAGCCACTTGCCAAAAGTGGGATACATTTTCATTTCCCAGGCTATGATGGTGGCAGCAGCGATTCTGAATGTGAAGATGTAGTGATGAGTGACTTGGAACCCAGATGCCCCCTCATGCCTGACTTCTGGCTGATCGTAAAGATCCACCAGGACCGGGTGGAAATCTATTCACACACTCGGTAACATTTTTTCTAAAGCTTTTCTTCCACTGCCCATCCTTAGTATTTGGTTCCTGGGATTGCAGGTGTGACTTTTTACTATGCAGTGTACCTACTCTTGATTTTAGAGTTGGAACTGGCTTGTATGTGTATTCCTACTTAGAAACATAGTTGGAAGAGATCACATGGGCCATCTAGTCCAACCTCCTGCCATGCAGGAGAAGCACAATCACAGCACCCCTACAGATGGCCATCCAGCCTCTGTTTAAAACCCTCCAAAGATGGAGCCTTTATCACACTCTGAGGCAAAGAGTTCCACTGTTGACCAGCTCTTACTGTCAGGAAGTTCTTCTTAATGTTCAGATGGAATCTCCTTTCCTTTCATTTGAACCCATTGCTCTGAGGCCTAGTTTCCAGGGCAGCAGAAAACAAACCTGCTCCCTTTTCCTTATGACATCCTTTCAATTTTTTAAACATGGCTTATCATGTCTCCTCTTAACCTTCTGCTCTACAGCCTAAACATAAACAAATCTTTAAGCTACTCCTCATAGGACATGCATTCCAGACCTTTGATCATTTCAGTTTTTCTAGCATGGGTTTGGCTAAGCTTTGACTGCCAAATTTGTTCTCAAGTGAGAACAGGATAGAGGAGAAAAAAGCAAATATGATATATCCATGACGTGAACTTAGGTCCTGCTAACTAAATATCTCCAATTTCCCAGAGCAAATACTTCTCCATCATCTGTATAGCTTTTGCCCCGTCACTTCTTTCGTTGTCCTACTATATTCAGGGATACAACAAGGATAAATATTATCCATTTAACATGTTAATTCCAGAAGTAAGAACTCTTCTGAGAACTCCCTCTTTCCTTTCTATGCAGTAGCAGCACAAGTGCAGTGAAAGCAACACAGAATGAGGAAGGGGAATGTAAGCGTCTTCACCATACTGTGGTGAAGAAGGTTGGTGAAATCTGCCGCATTGTAAACCAGGTACGTAGGACCACATGCATGCTAAGCACACTTTCTCTTAGCTGGCAGGAATATGCTCTTCAGTTTAATCAGTACCAACTTGAAGTACTGATTAAACAGCAGAGGTCTGCAACCAGTCAAGTGTATGTCTGCAAGTTGGTTGATAGCAAATTTTAACTGATTTTGGCAAATCAGTGAATTCAAAACACACTTACCTTGGCCACTGGAGGCATTACTCTGAACTTTTCTAATCTCAGAGTATTTACATGAGCCTGGAGAACTTCAGAGGCTTGGGCCATTTTTACTCTCTCCCAAACCTTACAAGGCTTCATGCCCCACCTCTGCACCCAAGAAAAGGAAGGCAAAAATGATAAATTACATTCTGGGTTCTTTTTGAATGCCTTCAAGTCATTTCTCATTTATGGCAACCTGAAGTGAATTTATCACAGAACTTTCTTGCTAAAAATTCTTCAGAGGCAGCTTGCCTTTGCCTTCCTCTGAAGCTGAAATAGTGCAACTTGCCCAGGGCTACCCCATGGGCTCCCATGGCTGAGTGGAGATTCAAATCCTTGTTTTCAGAGACATAGTCCAATGCTCAAAGTAGTACATCACACTGACTCTCTGGTCTGAATGGTGCAATTTAGCAATTTTATGCAATTTCACCCATTGTTTTAAGTGTTTTAAACATATTAATCAGGCTTTTAAATAATATTGTGGTTTTATTATTTTTAACTGTTGTCAATGTTTTATATTTAAAATAATCATTTTAAGCCACCTTGATCTGATCAATAAATTAAATAAATAAAAAGTAACAGAAAATAATTGCAGTTGGCCCACCCCTGCTTTTAAACAAGTGTGGGTAGGTGTGCCTTCAAGTTTCCTTTTTTCTTGGAATCCTCAGGTTTTGCCAATTCTTTCTTATGAAATATAACCTGCAGCACCAAGTATTCATTTGTGGTGTTGTAAATAATAATAATAATAATAATAATAATAATAATAATAATAATAATAATAATAATAATAATAATAATAAGAAGAAGAAGAAGAAGAAGAAGAAGAAGAAGAAGACTCTGGCACAAGCCAGTCAAGGTGGTTCCAGTGGTGATCAGTACACTGAGTGCAGTGCTTAAAGACCTAGGCCTGCACTTAAACACAATAGGCGCTGACAAAGTTACCACCTGCCAGCTGCAGAAGACCACCTTACTGGGATCTGCACTCATTATTCGCCGATACATCACACAGTCCTAGACACTTGGGAAGTGTCCGACGTGTGATCCAATACAACAGCCAGCAGAGTGTCTGCTGTGGACTCATCTTGTTGTGTTTCAAATAATATTAATAATAACTTTATTTATAGGCCGCCCTCTCTTCCTGTAGGGACTCAGTCAGAGTGATTTACATACAAAAAGGGCAAACATTCAATGCCATAGTCAACACATACACACAGATCAAAACAATACAAGATAACATTGGAGCTATTGAGGCTCTACTAATTGTAACATCTGCAGAATCTCTCAGGCGGGGGAGGGAAGGAGGGAAAGATCTATGCTTATACCAAAGGAAGTGGGAGCTGGAGGTAGCGGTAAGAAGATCCTCTTGTGGGAAACAAGAACCATATTGGGAGAGGGTGCGTACCTAGCAGTCGGGGGGGGGGGGGGTGGGGATCAAAGTAATCCAGGGGAGGGGGAGATACGGGAAAGGGAGGCAGAATTTAATTCAGCCTAGGGTTAGAAATAGTTCTTGCAGATCTAAAACTGCCTCCCGACATAGTAAATATGGGTATCCATGTTGGCGGTCCCTCCAATCTGAAGGTGGTGCTGCTGAATGCCAGATCTGTTAACGGTAAAGCTGCGATCATCCAAGATCTTATCCTGGATGAGCGGGCAGACCTGGCATGCATAACGGAGACCTGGTTGGACGAGGCTGGGGGAGTTAATCTCACCCAGCTTTGTCCACCAGGGCACCAACCAAAATCTGGAGGACAGGGAGGAGGGGTCGCAGTGGTCTATAAGGAGTCCATCCCCCTGACCAGGTGCCCCATCCCACAGTCAACCTTGTTCGAATGTGCTCATCTGAGGGTAGGGGCCGGGACACTTTAGGGATTATTTTAATCTACCGTCCACCCCGCTGCACTACAGTCTTCCTGCCTGAGCTAGCGGGGGTGGTCTCAGGCCTGGCATTGGAGTCCCAATGGCTCATTGTGCTGGGGACTTCAATGTCCATGCCAAGACCACTCTCTCTCTGGGGTGGCTCAGGACTCCATGGCCGCCATGGCAACCATGGGGCTGTCCCAACTAGTATCGGGCCCTAGCCACAGAGCTGGGCACACACTTGACTTGTTTTTCTGGCAGGGATGGGAGGAAGGTGGTGGTGTGGAGGAGCTCACCATCGCTCTGTTGCCATGGACCAACCATCACCTGGTCAGGTTTAGACTTACTGCGCCCCCCCCCCCCCAACCTCCACAAGGGTGGATGACCAGTTAAAATGGTCCGCCCCAGGAGACTTATGGATCTGGATGGATTCCTGATGGCTCTTGGGGAGTTTCTCACCACCTCCACTGGTGACCCTGTAGATGCTCTGGTCGATCTCTGGAACAAGGAGGCGGCCAGGGCAATAGATACGATCACTCCGGAACCTCCCCTCTCGAGTACCCAAGCTAAACCATCTCCTTGGTTTACTGAGGAGCTGGCAGCGATGAAGCAAAAGAAGAGGGGACTAGAGGGCGTGTGGCATTCAAAGTCGAACGAGTCAAACCGAACACAGCTGTGCTCCTATCTTAGGGCATATGCCGCAGCAATGGATGCTGCAAAGAATGTTTTCTTTGCAGCAAATATTGCGTCTGCAAAGAACTGTCTGGCGGAGATGTTTTGAGTTGTCAGAGGTTTGTTATATCCCGTCCCTTAAGACGGGATCCCTGATAACTCGGCAGCCCACTGTGAAGCATTTGCCCGGTTCTTTGCGGACAAAGTCGCTTTGATCCTCTCTGGTTTTGACACCATATTAATGGCAGTCTCCGAGGATGTAGCACGAGCACCTGCTTGTCCCGTTTTGATGGATTCTTTTCAATTGGTTCAGCCTGAGGATGTGTACAAGGTGCTTGGATAGGTGAGGGCGACCACATGCATCCTAGACCCCTACCCATCCTGGCTGGTGAGAGAAGCCAGAGGGGGATTGGCCGAGTGAGTGAAGGTGGTGGTGAATGCCTCCCTTTGGGAAGGCATTTTTCCAGCAAGCCTTAAATTGGCTGTGATCAAACTACTGTTGAAGAAGCCATCACTGGATCCCACTCAATTGGACAGCTATTGGCCTATTTCCAATCTTTCCTTTTTGAGCAAGGTCGTGGAACGTGTGGTGGCCGCACAACTCCAGACATTCTTGGTAGACACTGATTTTCTGGATCCGGCGCAGTCTGGTTTCAGGCCGGGGCATGGTACTGAGACAGCCTTAGTCGATGATCTACGCCGGGAACTGGGCAGGGGGAGTGTGTCCCTGTTGGTTCTGCTGGACCTCTCAGCGGCCTTCGATACCATTGATCATGGTATCCTTCTGGGACGCCTTGCTGGGATGGGGCTTGGAGGTACTGTCTTACAGTGGCTCCGGTCCTTCCTGGAGGGTTGTTCCCAGATGGTGTCACTGGGGGACGCCTGCTCAGCCCCACAACCACTGTCTTGTGGGGTCCCGCAGGGTTCAGTACTGTACCCCATGTTGTTCAACATATACATGAAGCCACTGGGAAAGATCATCCGGAGTTTCGGAGTGCGGTGTCATCTGTACGCAGATGATGTCCAGCTCTGTCACTCCTTCCTACGTGTTACTAAGGAGACTGTTCAGGTCCTGAACCAGTGTCTGGCCGCTGTGTCAGACTGGATGAGGGCGAACAAATTGAAATTGAATCCAGACAAGACAAAAGGTCATCCTGGTCATTCGCAGGGCCAAAAAGGGTATAGGGTTACAGCCTGTGTTGGATGGGGTCGCACTCCCCCTGAAGACACAGGTTCGCAGTCTGGGTGTTCTCCTGGACTCATAGCTGAGCCTGGAGCCCCAGGTTTCAGCGGTGGCCAGGGGAGCATTCGCACAACTAAGACTTGTGCACCAGCTGCGCCCGTACCTTGGGAAGTCTGACTTGGCCATGGTGGTCCATGCTCTGGTTACATCCAGTTTGGACTACTGCAACGCTCTCTATGTGGGACTGCCTTTGAAGATGGCCTGGAAGCTCCAATTAGTACAACGGGCGGTGGCCAGATTAATAACTGGAGTGGCTTACAGGGAGCGTACTACACCCCTGTTAAGCCAGCTTCACTGGTTGCCAATATGCTACCGAGCCCAATTCAAAGTGCTGGTTTTGTCCTATAAAGCCCTAAACGGTTCTGGCCCAATCTACTTGTCCGAACGTATCTCTTCCTATGAGCCAGCAAGATCCTTAAGATCATCTGGAGAGGCCCTGCACTCAGTCCCGCCTGCCTCGCAAGCGCGGCTGGTGGGAACGAGGGACAGGGCCTTCTCGGTGGTGGCTCCCCCGGCTGTGGAACACCCTCCCCAGAGATATTAGACAAGTTCCAACTCTTTTGGGCTTTAGAAGAGTCCTAAAAACATGGCTATGTGCCCAGGCTTTTAACAAATAAACGATAAAGATGACACGGACTGACTTATGGATAAAGCATGAGGTTTTTGGACGAACCTAAGAGGAAGAAAACTGAATTGAAGATGGCATGGCAGCATCAATCTCATCTTTGCTGACCTATTCCTCTGTCTTCAGCGGCTGCTGCTACAAGATCTGCACGACAGCCATATTTGCAATTCTCTGCTGGTTGCTGAAAGCGAGGAGGATATCTGGAAAAGCGAAACCCCCTATACCTATCGGCAGCGCACTGGGACTGATGGTGGGTACTTCAAATAGTGTGCACATGAGTGCATGGTCTTTCGTTTCCCCATAGTGGGCCTTAAAGCTTAGAGTTTTTGCCTTTCCATCATTGCTGTGTGTACATTATAGGAATTTGCCCATTAGATATGCAGTTTTCCACAGTGTACAGAGGGAGATTCCGCCTCTGTTCTATTACTACTTTGTAGTGGGTAGTGAATTCGCTGCACTTACCCTTTCATTTTCTTCGTTGTAATTTATTATACTCCCATTCTTTTCAGGACGAGATCAATAGATTCTCTTCTCAAGCTTTTATGATTTTGAGGCATACAGGTATTTTTATAAGAGAAAGGGGAAGTTGCAACCAATCTCTAACCTGGATAATTGGGCTGTCTGTTGAACAACTTAGGAGGGCTTTTTAGCTGAATAGACTTATCCCCTATGCAGATTACCCTGGAGAGGAGAGCTACCAGCCCCGTGACTACCTTGCAGCCACAATGCAGTTCATGCCTGGACATTTTGCTTGTGATGCAGTCTGGAGCACCACTATCCATGTACATTCACGACTCAAGATGGGGCCCAATATGGGTGTTGCACGTGGTAAGCTTCTGAATATAGATCATATATAGAGAATATAGTGCAGACGTTTACAGTGATTCCCACATGGTATATATGAATGTACGAAATCCCAGGTCTTGCCATGGAGTGGGTATTTTTGCCATAATGCACCTTTAGGTGGCTGACCATTGGCAATGCCATTCAAGTGTTGCAACTGGAATGAAGGTAGGGTTAGTGAAAGAGACAGGATAGATATGAAGAAAGTCTAAGTTAAGGATCTAGACCAGACACTTATGCTACATTCTTTGTAGAATAAATGGGCAGACTGCAGATCTAGGGGTGGTGATGTTAAGATAATTTGTGTGATCAAAAATTTCAAGAAGGAATGTTTTCAGTATAAAAGTCAAGGTGACTAAGGAAGTCTTTACTTCCAATTGTTCTCTTAGAAAGACCAAATTTTCTTGAAAACCATTGCTGTTTGTTTTTAATACTTTTAATAATATCTCATATCTAACACTGACAGGAGGGAGAGGAACTTGATGAGCATAGCTTTAATACCTCTTTCTCACATGCTCTTTCTCTTTTGATTTCTTTCTGCAGCCATCCAAGCCCTGCGTTCTGTACTCAATGCCTTCTCTATTGTTAATAGAAAGAATATGTTCGTTTATCAGGAGCGTTCAACTAAGTCTGTTTTCTACTTGAGGTAAGTTTACAAATTCTCACCACAAAATTTCAAAGCATATATGTAAATATTTTCAGGATTCAATACACAAGCATACAAATCAACTTGAGTTATGGTCTCCCATTTAGCTATTGTCTTTGCTTCAACCTCTGGAACCTTCTTCATTGCCATCCTTCTTGACCTAACCATTGTTCTCTTTGTTGTTTTATTCCAGACTCTCTGAAACAACATCAAGTGGAAAGTGTGGGGAAGGTGAAACCCAGAGTCTTGCATGCCGTTCGCTGGCCCTTTCACGCAGCCAAGAACCCATATACATCGAGGACCTGAACGTGAGTTTTATCTCCTTGATGGGGACTCCTCTGCCCTCTTGAGTGCAAGTAGCATGCAACATGAGCTCTGTTCTTGCTTGTGGAAGATTAGGGTGTCCTGTTCTCTGTGGTTTTTACTCCTACTTCCTTTCTCACCCCGAGTTTTAACCTATTGTTCATGTGGCCCGCCCTTGGTTTTATTGTTCTACTGTTCTTTTGATTTTGTTTATTGTAGTGTATATTTTCTTTTATTGTATTGTTTAATGCATTATGATTTGTTGTTTTATTTATATTTTGTTATATTGTATTGTTCTGGGCATGGCCCCATGTAAGCCGCCCCGAGTCCCTGTTGGGGAGATGGTGGCGGGGTATAAATAAAGTTGTTTATTATTATTATTATTATTATTATTATTATTATTAGTAGTAGTAGTAGTAGTAGTAGTATTATTAGTATTATTATTATTATTAGGGTGCTACTGCCTCTTCTCAGGCTTCTTTTCTTCTCCTTGATAGGCATCTCGCTCATCCCTGGACACTGCCTCTTGTCGCAGTGTTGATTCCAGTCGTCCTCTAAGCCAGGTGGACAGACACATCCAGCTAGTAGTTCATGGAGTAGCTCCGGCAGGTAAGCGGCATACTATTTCAGAGTCATGTTTGTGCTTTTTTCAAGGTTGTTTTCTTGGAAACCAACTTGGCTAATTTTGTGGGGATCTTTTAATGATACACTTAATATGATTTTTTCTGCTTTCCCTGCTTTTTACTTTTCCTGCACACTGGGCTGGGATCTTGGAGCTGCACAGGCCCCTCAAATATCTTAGACAGTTGCACCTCCCTTCTACCCCATATCTTGGGAAGCTGCATGCAGCCCAAAGGCTGGACTTTCCCTACCCTTGCTGTTGGCATACCTTAGGGCAGTGGACGACCATAGAGTGCCTGCAGTCCAATCATTCACCTCTCACTGCATAGGCAGCAGCACCCCTTCCTCCTTCCTCTCCCCAGTGCTAGTCATGGAAAAGCTTAGCTATGCTGTTGTGACACTGTTCCCTCTAGCATACATGTAATTTTGATCCGGAGCTGCAATTCACGTTATAATTGCAAAATCAAGAATTAGGAGGAGGAATCTGTAAAGGAAAGGGTGGGTAAGTGGGAAGGTAAACTTCATTTTTTTTTTACTGTAGATAGCATAAGATAGCAGCACAGTCTACCATACTGGTTTGGTTTTAAGAGGGGCACACATCCAGACTCAGCTACTCTTAGGAGACAAAGATGTCTTATTGCACTCCTTTTTGTTGTAGGACCTGAGATAACAGATGAGCTCGTAAAAGTTCTACGTAGGCGCCTGGATGAAGCCACCTTGGATATCATCACAGTTATGCTTGTGAGGACCTGTAAACTCACACCAGCTGATGTAGAGGTAATTGTTTGTTGTTTTGTGCCTTTAACTTGTTTCTGCCTATGATCACACTGAGATTCTTTTTTTTTTGTGATTTGCTTGGAAGACATCTGCCATTGCCTTCCTCTGAGGCTGAAAGAGTATGAGTTTTAAAGCCAAGTGGAAATTTGATCCCTCATCTCCAGAGTCATAGTCCAGTATTAAAGGCATAGCTGTACCCTAAATTGGACTGCAGGGAATTTGCCCTGATCTCACAATCAGAGTGATTGACTCGAAGCTTGGAATAGATTTTTCTTTTATCACAATTTTTAAAGTCTTCCAATCAGCATGACAATTTAACTGGTCTTAACTCTGTTCTGTTCTGTTGTATCTGACAAGCTTTTGATTACTTGACTAAAATTCTCTGACCTTTGGACTCTTGTGCTCAGAAGGTCAGACCAATGACAGATTCATCTCCTTGCAGTTCATCCAGCCCCCTGGCAGGCCACCCACTGAAGTGCTGCAGTTTACTCTTCCCCCCTCCTGCCTACCGTGGCTCCCAGCTGTGGCTTGCTACCTACGCCAGAACCTGCTGATCTTTCTACACACACCCAAGTACACAGACAGCAATGTGGAGAACCACTTCAAGGTGAGTGAGTACGGTTGCCTGTGGCTATTGTTACATATCAAGAAGTATTATGGACACTTTATTTTTCTTCTTTTCTAAAGGACTGAGCAAATATGTGCAAAGAACAATGAGATTTAATATCCAGGAGTGTTATGTTGCCACTGAAAAGCTAGGGACTCTTTTGTGGTTAAGCCATGTTCTGCTACTATATCAGCCTTTTATTGCACTGAAAAATTGGCCAATGCATAGAGTGCTATGAAATGCTCTATCACAAGAAAGAACATGTATTGTTATTGTATTTTGTGCTGCACTCTTTTGGTCTCAAGGGACCTCACAATTGCATTCATTGTTGATTAGAAGGCAATTGAACAGTGCTTTCCTTGCTTTACAGCATTATTTCCACCAGGGCAGTAGCAGCCCTGACCTGGATCTTTACCTCTATAACAAGCCTGGAGGCCAGGGCACTGGCGGCAAAGGTAATGAGCAACACTTTTTTCTACACCCTGGGCCTATTGCTCTGTTGGACTGTCAAGGAAAGAGCCATAGGTGTTCTTCCTAAGGAAAGTAGCAATTGTTGTGTGTGTGTGGATTAGGTTGCCTAAGCACGAATGATAAGTTCACCTAAGAATTTCTGCTTTTTTTAATGCTTGTGTGCTAAGCCACTAAGGTTTATATATTCCTCTGTTTTGTGCTGAGTCCTATGTAGGACAGAGAGTTTTTTTATAGGCATTTGAATAACTCTGTTTAATTATAGGCATTTGAATTTTTCATTCATGATTCAACAAAACTTTGAGTATAGATGATTGCTCTTATGCTTGGAGCTGATATAGTTAATTGGGGAGAAAAATAGTTTACAAGGAGAGAATTTGTGATGCTGAGCATGAAAACACTGTTCATGCAGTAGCTTTGAGTTGCAGTGGGGCATTTCAGGTGGTAGCCTGTGAGTTGTCCCTGACTGGTACTACTAATTGGTGTCTGCTTTGTGTTACATCAGTCTGTTTGTGTATCTTTCTGCCTGTATATACTTCGGCATACACTTGTCTCCCTTTCTACCTGCACTATGGTCTGGTTGTGCATGTATCACACAACGTCAAAGTGTGTCTGAACATTCTTCTGTCATGTAGGTTCCATGCTGGATCTTGTGCAACACCTGTTTCCACCTTCCCAGTTTCAAGGTAGTTTCCTGTAGATTCCAGTGGTCCACTGAATTATTCCAGTGCTGCTCCCGTCTTCATCCTGATCTAGTGCCTGCTGCGTTTTTTGTTTCTGCTTTGTATTGCCAACTTTGCTTCTCCTGTGTTGTCACCCAGATCTCTCTCAGCAGAATGTTTCTTAATTCCCAACTCCCCTTTTGAAACTATACTAGATCTAGAATTCAGGTTCAAGTTTAAAATGTTCTGTGAATATAGAAATTAAAGACTACACTTAAATTTTGAACAACAAGTTTTGTTCCTAACAGCCTCAGAACATTTGTAGGCATAAAGTTTTACAGATCTTAAAAGAATTTCATGAATATGTGGAGCGGAATCTGTTTTTGACTAGCAGTTGATATATAATTGTTTTCCCATCTGATTTTGGAACTGTGGTAGAATAGTTACATGGTGCTTTTTTATATTAGGAAGGAGCTGCTGTAACTAGAGACAAGTTGATGGATGGGTTGCAATAGTTGATCTGTCCAAGCTGTTGGAGGTATTCAGGCAATCAAATATCTACATGAATACACTAGGATTTGTTTCTGTGCTCCAAATAAGAATAAATTACAAGTTTACAATCAGGTTGAACATTTCCTCCATGTAGTATTTCTTGAGACCCTTAAGTTGATGGGCACTGAAGATGGTAGTTTGCTTTTCTCTGTATCTTGTTGATTAGCCCATTGGAGCCATCTACTGTTGCCGGTTGGTCAAAGGGCCTTTTCTTGCAGTTTCTTCCTGTGGCTTATATCTGAAGTGTGGATTCATATGTACTGTAGTTATTTAGCCAGTAGAATAGAGTGATCCCCGATCCCCCCATCCTTATGGTTATGCACTTGATAGTAAGACAGCTGCTATTCCTAACCATTCTTTTAACTCTGTACTCATCAGGCTGTGTCAAAAAGGTAATGGTGGACAAAGTGCAATTCTAATCGTTCACATTTACTAAGGAAGGTTTCTAGGACTTCTATCTATGGAAAGGTAGGCGTGGGGTAGGCTTCTTTTCAATTCCTCAGGCACACAGACATTTTTTTCCCTTTGGAAAGCCTGTATCATGTAGAGGTAGAACTGATAAGGAACCTCATTAAGTCCTACTGAAAATAAAGGTCTAGTTTTCACTTGTCACTTTGCTCAGCAATCCAAACTGGAAACTCTCCTTGGCTAAACTTGGGAAATGAACTGCTTGCTTTCCACTGCTGGCTAGTCTCAGGCAGTGATGCCCAACAAAGAATATTCCATCTCCGGTCACTTAATTGCCTTTGCAGAGCTTATGACGAATGCTCCCTTCCTGCAGGTGAAAGCTTGAAGCCAGTTTCTAGCAGGTGCAGATGTCTTTTTTTGCCCTTATGTATATGCTAATTTCCTTGGCTGTTTGTGTCTGTCTCTCCTTCCTGCCTGCCATCATGATTAGACATATATGTTTAGTTATTTATGTCCTTGAGTTGCACCCCAAGGATGACTATGTGTCTGTAACATATTCTTAAGGACTTAGACCTTTGGATCTCAAACATACCTTTCCCTTTGTAGGTATTGCATGTATTGCTCTTTCTTTTGTGGATGACAGTGGAAATCCCATTTCCTTGGCTCGCTGGGTGAGGCCACCCACTGCACTGCTGAGCACAACATTCCTTCAGGAGGCTGACTTTGAGAATTTAACTGCTGTTAGCAAGTACCTACCTGAGCCTGGCACTTCACAGCCAGGTGAGAAAGTAGGACTTCGGTCTACTCTCTTTTTCTCTCTGGGAAATGTGACAACTTACGGACACAATAATGAGTTTGGAAATACCTGGGACCTGAGATAGTTTCCAAAAATTCAATGGAATCATATTCCACACCTCTTCTAAGGTCAATCTTCTTGATACCAGCTTTCCCTCCACAGCCCTCTGTCCTCTGGTGCGCCTGGACATCTGGGAAAAGGGTAACATCAGCTTGTTGCAGCTATCCGAGAGGCTGCGCAGTGCCTTGCGTCATGCACTCTGTGATGCCCTCATGGAATTCCGTGTGCTGCCCAATCCATTGTGTGTTGAACTGTCCACTGAACTAGAGGATCACGGGAGCATTGGTAAGAGCCTAGTATGGAACAGATGTCCCTTCTGCTTCTGAGGCTGGATCTCCACTGCCCTATATCCCAGGATCTGATCCCAGTTTATCTGCTTTGAATTGGATTATATGAGTCTATACTGCCAGATAATGGGATAATCAGATAATCTGGGAGAAGATTCTGGGATATAGGGCAGTGTAGATCTAGCCTGAATCACCAGCCAGATGCTTTCATCAAATCTTATTCCAGCCCACAGGTGATGGCTTTCCAGCAGAGTGGAATATTGCTTTATACTACATTTTAACATTAATCTCTCTATCTCAGACTGCCCCAGCCCGGTTCCCTACAGCTGAATTGGACTGCAAGTTCAATCTTCTCAACCAGTGGTTGGGAAGCTCATTCAGCTTGAATTCCAGTGCCACAAGTGTCTCAGACAAAGTTTGTCTACTCCAACTTTACCTGGAGATGTCAGGGACTGACATCTGTGAAGCCATATTGTTGCCAGTCCTATGAAAACAAGAGAATGGGGGCAGTTATTCCTGTGGAAAGGCCTAGCATCAGAATTTTCTCTGCTGCTGAGCTGTGGCCTTTTTGAATAAGCATAGAGAGGCCTTTTACCCAGAGCTCCACCAATCTGGAAGAACTATCTTCTGTTTCTTTGGTTTCTTGTTTTCATAGGACTGACTACAGTATGACCTCTTTCAGAGGCTGCATTAGCTTCAGTGCGCTATCAGCAACTACAACAACCCACTAAAACTAATACAGCCTCGGAAAGAGCCCATATTGTTGCCAGTCATGCAAACGCAAGAAATCAAAGAGATTTTCCACAGTTCTTCTTGTGGAAAGGCCCAGCATCAGTATCATTGTTTTTTCTGGGGCTTCATAGAAGGACAGAATAGGTGTTTCTGGAGTAGCGTTGACTCAAAACGATGGTTTTACGAATGGTTCTGAAAAATACCTTGTTTTCAGGAAATCTGCGGCGGACGATGTCTGAAAGTAAAGGAACAAGTCGGTCTACTGGAAGTAGAGGATGTCCACCCTCCTTGAATTTTCCTGTGCCCACTGCAGGTGCTGGTGAGCCAGCTACGCCCACCAACAGAATTGGGCGACGCAGCTTCTGGGACATGCTGGTAATTACTTCATGAGAAGATGACTGTGGGATATCTGATGAGAGCATAATGAGAGATAAGAAACAAAGAGCTGTAGATTATAAAACAGTAGATCAAGGTGGAACCCTATGCTAGTTAACAGTCCTTAAGCCAAACATAGTCCACCAGCCATCAATTACAAGCTGCTAGATGTTTAGTAAACCTGCCCTCCCTGTTTTTTCCTTCCCGGTCAGGTATTCTCCTTTCAGCTAACAGAGACTAAAGTTATGCAGGTTTGGCATGCTGGCTACAAGTCCATGAAATTGTTTTAGTTGAGCCTTATTATCTTGCGGTACAATCCTGATAAAAAGTGAGGAACCCTTATCTGAAATTCTTGAGACTTCAAGAGTTCTGGATTTTTTTCAGGATTTGGAATACCTGTATTTGCATATACAGACATCCCTGGGTTATAAACATCTGACTTACAAATGGCTCATAGTTAAGGCCAGGGTTGAGACAATGGCAAATGATAGAAACCTACCTCTAGGGAGGGAAATTCATTCTTGAAAGAATTATCATGGGGAAAAGGTATCTCAACTGAAACTTTATCATCAATCCTTGTTTCCACAACAAGCCAAATATTTCAAAATCCAGTTATCACAGGGACAGAAAGTGTGGTGAAATCTTCTGAACAAGGCCACAGACAGCAAAACAAACACCATAGGGATGTCAACCCTCCCCTATACAATCCAAAGCTTGTTCATGCCTTGGGTACTGCCTGTATATACATAACGAGGCATCTTGGAGTTGAGACCAAATTGTAAACACGAAATTCATTTATATTTCGTAAATACAGTAGAGTCTCACTTATCCAAGCCTCGCTTATCCAAGCCATTTTTGTAGTCAATGTTTTCAATATATCATGATATTTAGGTGCGAAATTCGTAAATACAGTAATTACAACATAACATTACTGCATATTGAACTACTTTTTTGTTAAATTTGTTGTATAACATGATGTTTTGGTGCTTAATTTGTAAAATCAAAACCTAATTTGATGTTTAATAGGGTTTTCCTTAATCCCTCCTTATTATCCAAGATATTCGCTTATCCAAGCTTCTGCTGGCCCGTTTAGCTTGGATAAGTGAGACTCTACTGTACCTTATATGCATTAGTCTGGAGATAACGTCATACTATATTTTTAATAATTTTGTGCATGAAAAAGTGTACAGTACATTAAACCATCAGATAGAGAACCTATCACTATGTCAGCCTCCCTTGCAGACAGTTTTGGATTTTGGAGTATTTTGGAATTCCGGATAAGAGATGTTCAACATTTAGTATTTTTAAGCTGTATACACTAACTCTAAAGTGACTTTTATAGACTCGTATACTCAAAGATGGAAGGAGACCATAAGGGCCATCCAGTCCATTCCCTGCTATGTAGGAGCGTACGATCAAAGCACTCCTGACAGATGGTCTTTTTTATTCCTTAAGTGTGTTTCAAGTTGTAGTCGTAGAATTTATTCCTGCAATTTATTCATTAGGAGAGCACTCACTTTATAGAATTACTTCTAAACGTTACTGAGAATGCTTGTATGCAAGCCTCTGAGTAAATTAGAAGTTCTATCTAAATGCTAAGTATAGTAATAATGTTGATACAGAAACTTGCTAAGGCCTAAAATCTGAAGCATTCCAGACCAAGGTGATGGGAAATAGGTATGCTGGCTGCAAGCCTCTCTTTAGTTTCTTGGTTTGATTCTCAGAGCAAACCAGAGATGGTGGAGCAAGGAAGCCCCAAGACCACAGATGACATTGTGTTGGAGCGACCTGAAGAAAGTCGTACCCGCCGCCGCCACAAGACGGAAAATGTGAAACAGCTTTCCAGCCAGGAGCGTGGTGAACAAGGACAGACCCAGAGGTAGACTTCATAGACTTCTTTTTTCCACCCTCTTCTTCCAGGAAAGCTTGGGAGAGGACATTTCCTTCATATAAAATTCATTTGTTCTTCATTAGCCGGAGAGAAGAGAGTCTTCAAAGTTCATGCTCTCCTTCCTTAAACCAGCTCTTGAAATGAACCGTACTTGCATACTGTAAGAAAAGTCTTGAAAGAAGAACTGCTTTATTGACTTTGTTCTTTTTGGGATCCTCTTTAATATTCCTTTGTTTTTGACATGGAATAATGTTGTTGTTTTTTTCATTGAAGTTGACGTGGACTAATGGATGTTCTTTTCATAGACGTCGAGCCTGCCACCTAGAGGAAGGGGATATTGGAGTCCTGCACCCCATTTTCAATCAAACTTGTCAGTCCTGGATGACATTCATGAACCGTTTGGGTATGTGTTGGAATATATGGACTTGTTCTTTCACTGTTTGAGTCAGCCTCAACTGAGCCTAGTCTGGAGAGAACTTGTCTTTATTTCTCTATTCATGAAGAGTTTGAAGTCCTGAGGTTCCAAAGAAAGAACCATGATATTCAGGTTTCTGAAGCTGCAAGGGAGGGAAGCTTGCAAACATGGAGATGGTGCTACAGCCTCAGAAACCTGAATAAGACCAAGCAGACATGGTCAGAGAGAGCATCGTTTGAGCTTGCTGTCAATACTCACAGTCCCTATTTGCCTGCCCATTTCCCACCATTAGGTGTGCACAGACCAGAGGAGGCCCTAGGTTTTTTCGCTATGTAAGCAAACCTAGGGCCACCCCCCCCCCCGAAATTACGCTCCCCCTCCAACATACCATTGTCGACGGCGGCACGCTCTCCAGCCGCGGAACTACGAAGGCCTCCAGGAAGGCCTTGCTTTCTTGTGAGATTTCGCGAAATGTTGCAGAAATTTCATGAGATTTCATGAGATTTCTGCGAGAGTTCGCAAAATCTCACGAGAAGAGTGAGGACTTCCTCATTCCGCGATGAGCAACCCAATGGTCGCCGTCGCCACCGCCGCTGCCTAGAGAGCGCTCCCCAAGGGCTGATGCTTCAACAGCATCAATGATGAACCGGCCCTGGCACAGACACACCACATATTTACAGATAATAGCTGTATATGATGTAATTATTATGTGTATATTATATATGTGTGTGTATTAGCCCTCAGTGGTGCAGTGGGTTAAACCGCTGAATTGCTAAACTTGTTGATGGAAAGGTCGGCGGTTCGAATCCAGGGAGTGGGGTGAGCTCCTGCTGTTAGCCCAGCTTCTGCCAACTTAGCAGTTCAAAAATATGCAAATATGAGTAGATCAATAGGTACCATTTTGGTGGGAAGTTAACAGCTCTCCGTGCCGGCTACATGACCTTGGAGGTGTCTATGGACAGTGCCGGCTCTTTGGCTTAGAAATTGAGATGAGCACCAACCCCCAGACTGGACTTGATGTCAGGGGAAAATCTACTTTTATATATATAGAGAGAGGGGGGGAGAGAGGAAGAATACTGTGATCAAAACAAATTATATACACAGTAGATAATCCAACAAATGGGCCAGCAGAACGTTGGATAAGCGAAAATGATGAATAATTTTTTCTACTTCTGCCCCTGCCTTATGGAATGCCTTGCCACCCTATATGGGAGCCATGCGTGAGTTAGGGCCTTTTACCCTAGCACTTAAGACCTTGCTCTTTACTAAAGCTTTTGATCTATGTTAATTTTATCAATATTTGTATGTATGTATTTTTATCCTTTACAATTTAGCTTGTAAATCGCCTAGAGCATCTTGGATGGAGGGCGATTAATAAGTAATTAAATGATGATGATGATGATAAGGAGGGATTAAAGAAAAGCCTATTAAACATCAAATTACATTATGATTTTGCAATTAAGCACCAAACATCATGTTTTAAAACAAGTCTGCCACTTGTTTGGGAGTGTGGCTGAACTTAAGTTGTTGTTGGGCGTGTTGGCCCGCTGCACGTTGCTGCCTAGAGAAACAGCTGTGGATCTGGGCAAGAGGGAGACTACGTTGGATGAGCAAAGGTTGGATAAACAATATTCTACTGTACATGTTAACTTTTAATTTTTCTGATATCTCTGAGCACAGAAGCTTTTGATCCAGAATGTGGGAAAGTAGCAGCATACAAAAAGATCATAAAGAATAAAATGCCTCGCTCTGTTGTTACAGGTTTAATCTGTGCAAGAACATAGCTATGCTGTGGAATTATTTTTATTTCTTTGCCTCAGGACAGCAAGCAGCTATTAGTGATCTCCCTAGAGTCTTTTTAATTTAATTTAAGTCAATTTAATAATTTAATTTAATTTATTTCCTTTCTTTTTTCATTATGTGGAACCCAAACCAGCTTACAACATCATTTAAAACCTAACACAGCTAAAAAAATTTATAGTACAAAGTGTTTTTCTTAATTAAATAAGCATTACAATTAAAACATTAGCTTAAAACAGGTAATGAAGGTAAAAATACAGCATCCCCATTAAGAGATCTTTCTGCAAAAGCTGGTTAACAGCCAAAGGCCTATCTAATTAAAATTTCACTGATGGTATTAGGCTTTTCAGCTACTACCTTTTAAAACAAATGTTTTGCAGAGATTTGCCCAATCATTGCTTACATAGTATTTCCTTCCTACCCCAGGGTGTCCTTCAGTGCAACGCTGTGCCACGGAGAGTGTGTCTCGCTTCCTGCTCCCCTCCATCATGCTTGAAATAGTGAACTTAGTCACCACTTTGGCAAATGACACCTCTGTCAAAGTATTTGAAAAAGTCAGGTAGGTATTGGGGCTGCACCTTTTTGTCAACTAGCTTGGTAGATTATCTGATGTGATGCCACGTATGATGCTTGGATACTTCCTTGCTAGGGAGAGAGTAACACATTGTGAACAAGGGGTCTATGTTGTAGAAACTGATGTATGTTCACCTTTGCTGCAGCGGTCCTCAAGGCACATCTTTTGTGCCATACACGCTCAAACTAGGCTCCAGCGCTCAACCAGCTGTTATCCGACACTTTACACTGCTGGGGCGTAGCTTCCACCAATGGCGCTGCAGTACAGAACCAGGTGAGTGAACTTCCTGACAGTCCCCAGTGAGTAGCACCTTCTTTGCCTCCTCTGGGTCTTCTGGGTAAGAATCTCCAGAGCTCAACTCCACTTCGCAATCTGTTCTAGCTCTCAAAGGTTTCCAGCGTTTTGAGGCCACAGAGCTTGGCTCTGCAGAGAAGGGTTCTGATGTAGCACCCCGGCAAAGATTCCTTTTCATGGAAATTGTGGACAAAAAGGTACGTTGTATGCTTTTATAGGCTGGCTATTTGTAGCTAATAATGTAAGTGTGTAAGGCTCATTGGTCTCCCTTTCTCTTCCAGCTGGTGCTGTACACCTACAATTGGTCCATGGACCTGGGTAGTGCTTTGAGCAGCTCTCTTACTCGCTTGCTGCAGTGGCAAAATGCCCGTGCCCATGTGGTGTATTGCCTACTCAGCCAGAAGCTTGGGCTTTTCCACCACTACTGCTACATGGATACTCCATGGCATGAAGACAGCAAACAGGTAACCCTGATTTTTATGAATGTGCATGTCAACTCTGTGCCTATAAATGATGCTCACTAGATATCTCTGTGTCTAGGAGCCAAATCCCTTCCTGAATTCCACTCTTGAGGTGGATACCCTGATCCGGAGCTCTGGTGTCCCCCCCAGCAAGGAGCAAGGCCGGCTCAGTGGTTCCACTCGCATCATGCAACCACTTCACTTCCCTCCTGACATGGTGCCTTTTGATGAGGCTCTTCGTGATGTCTCGGTCAGTCGACCTGTCTTTCACAGCCCTGAGCTGAGTGCACTCGATCATGTGGCCCAGCATGGAGCTCAGTTCCTAGAGATTAAGAACATAGAAAGAAAAGGTAAGCTAAGGGACAGAGTGGAGGAAGAACAGGTGAAGGATTGTATGGTTAAATGGGCACAAAATATAGGCAGTTAAATAAAACCGGAACAATGGGAGAAGGTCTGGGCAAAGAGTATGAAATTCACTGTATGTAATAACTTGAAAGAGAATTTTATAAGTTGATGTTTAGGTGGTATCTGACACCAGAGAGGCTTTCTAAAATGTATGAAAGCATATCCAGTAATTGTTGGAAATTTTGCAAAAAATATTGGAACATTTTACCATACATACTTGATTATAAGGGTTAACATTACAATGAAAGCTGAACTGTATTTGTTGGGCGTGATAGCTGACCAATTAGAAAAGAAATATGGAAGATTACTCTTATATATGATTACAGGAGCGAGAATCATTTATGCCAAGAGATGGAAAGAACCAGATATGCCCACCCAAGAATATTAACTGATAAAAAATATATGAATAATTGACAATGTTGATTAAGGAAAAATCATTGACTAAATTCCAGAAAGACTGGGACATACTTATTACTTTTATACATCAAAGATGGGGACAATCTTCAAGGATTAATTTTCTGATAAAGGAAAGTGTTATTAAAAGTAGAAAGGTAGAAATAAAGTTATATTTAAAGGGACCAACAAGCAAGAAGTTAGAATAACAGGCAATGAGTGGGAGGTTTATAGGTTAGTTTTGTTTAGAATGTATATAGGTTGTATGTTGTAGATAAATGTGTTCCAGTCACTTTTGTATATAAAGAAAAAATGTTTTATGGTAGTTTTAATTTCATTTTGTATTGTTGTATTTTATAAGTAGTTTTTTCTTTGTCTGAATGTTCAAATAAAAATAATTCACAAAAGAATAAATAAGGGAGAGATCTCTTTCAGACATGAGATGCGGCAGGATCATTGATACTTTGGGGCTATCTTCATGAAAGGCATAACAGTGACTGGTTCCAAGAAAAGGGTGAACAGTTGTGGCCATCGTGATTGCAAATGTTGTCTCTCACTATTGGCTGTTTTGCCTAAGCGTGATGAGAGATGGCATTCCAGTAATATCTGGAAGGGCATTATTGTGCCTGAAAGTAGAGGTATGCAGTGGGAGGGATGGCATTGAATAGAGACATTGAATCTGTGTGTATACACATGATATGAAGCTTTGCAAAGGCTTGAGTTTTCAGCAGGAGTATGTTTGAGGTTCTGGGCCTCTCTCTTCAGCTCTTACTTCTGTTCCACAGAGTTGGAGAAACAGATGAAGATCGAGAATCTCTTTATGACATGGCAACAACGCTCTGCACAGTCCAACGTGCCAATCAGTGTGAGTTGGTGAGGATGGGCAGTGCTGGGATTGTGGACCCCACTTTTATGTGAGATATTTGTGCCAGTTCTACACTATACGGATGGCCTTGTTCTCAGAGATAAATGAGAGGGACATTGGTGAAGCAAGAGTCTTCCACAAAAAGACTTCTTTGTAGGCTTTTAAGCAGAGGCTGGATGGCCATCTGCCGGGGGTGCTTTAAATGAGATTTTCCTGCTTCTTGCAGGGGGTTGAACTGGATGGCCTGTGAGGTCTCTTCCAATTTTACAATTCTATGATTCTATGGTTCTAAGACTTTTAATTCTAGACGGCCTGTGTAGTCTGTTGCATACTCATCTGGAAATCACTTCAAATCTCCAGTGAGAAGTATTTACTTGATATGGGACCTAAATTCATTTTTCTTCAGGACAAATTGATATCGTCTGTGGTTCATACCATATGGATGTTCTTCACACATTCCATCCTTCCCCATTCCTCTCTACCTGTCTCTAGATGACCACTGCTGCACAAAGTTGTATAAATGTGTGTTTCTCAGCCTGACAAACTAACTTCCATTATGCTTAAAATGGTAGATTTTACATATGTAAGTTTTGAATATGTTGAGGAATAGGAACCAAAACACTATTTCATGTTATTAGATATAAAAAAATAAGTAAAACTAATTAAAATGAAACAACCTGTATTTTCTGTGTTGCATAGACTGTTCGCCCCTATCATATTTGCATAATATTCTGCTGTTGGAATCTTTGACCTTGAAGGACAGGATATAAATGCTCTAAATAAATAGATTGTCAGTGGCCTGGAACAAAACCTTGGTCCACTGACCTTGCAGTGACTTCTTTTCTCTCAACATGGTCTTTATAGCTATCTCTTGGGTAGTATAGCTGTTTGGAATAGGGCTTAAAGACTTGTGATGGTTACTAAGATATAGGATGGCTATCTCCTTAATGTGTGTTCACAGCTTGCAGATTTGGAAACTTTGAAACAGTCATCACGTTTGGTCCATTACTGTGCTACACCTCTACTCTTCGATCCCACTTTCCGGCAACAGATTCAAGCTGATCAACAAAGCAAGCCAGAGGGAAAGGTAAAATGTATTTATTAATTTATTATTTATTTCACATATTTGTATTCCACCCTTCTCACCAAATCCAAATTCAGGAAGAGGGGAAAGAATCGTTATAATCCCACTACTGCTTTCTTCTGTGTTCTTTTCTCCCAAGAGGAGGCACTTGAGCAAAATTTCTCTCCTTAGTTGAGCTTCCCCACCAATTGGTTAGATGTGGTTGGCTAACTCGGTGAAAGATCTGGAAGTCATATTGTCTGACTAATGCCATTTATTTCATATTACATTGCAATCCTTGTATGTTGTGCATAACCAAAGCCCAGATGTCGCTCTAAAGTAGATTCTTATGGCTTATTTCTCACTTACTATTTAGAAGCGGCATCGTTCAAATGATTCCACGGCATCAAGTAGAGACCGCAGCCATAGCTGCGATTCTGCAGAGGGACTGCCATGTAGGACCAAAGATGAAGCCTGGCTCCTGGAGTTATGTCACACTTTCCTGCAGCAGTATATCCAGTACCTGCAAAGCATGGGCTTTATCCTGGTGCAGGTGCGCCCAGCCTCACCCACTCGGAGGTTAGTGAGAATTGGCAGGTGGATAGTGATAGAAGATTTTGGAATTGGGTAATTCCGGGAGCAGCAGCAGAGTGCATGGCATAAGGCCATTTTTTATGTTTGGATCTCCTGAAAATTGTGGCTTCAAAAAGATGTTTAGGAGATGCCTAGAAGTTTTGTTGAATTCACCCAAAGAAGATGCAGTCGGGACTATATTAATTGCGTTTTCAGGTCTGTTTAATACCTCATGCATTAAGAAGTGGATACAGTACATTTTTTTATCCTCCTCCCTTCCGGTTTTCAGCAGCACAAGCCGGATCAGAGCTCTGGCAGTGATGGGCAGCGAGGGACGCGGGTCCTTCTCATACACAAGACCAAAGGCTGAAGGGAGTCCAAAGGTGTGTGACTATTTTTGGTGTTGATTTGAGGGGGACTAAAAACTTGGATGGCATATATTATTCATTCCATATAGCAGGGGTGAAAAATCTTTGGGCCTCCAGTTGTTTTGGATTTGCAAAGCCCCAGCCAGCATAATCAATGGTAAGGAATTATGGGACTTGTAGTCCAAAATATCTAGAGATTCAAAGATGCCACATCCCTGACAGATAAGCTTCTTTGTGAGGGAAGATTAGAAGTTTGAGAAAGAGCTGGAACATATTTCTTAGGCATTTCCATGATCCCTTCCCTACCAGAGTTCTGTTCCTGCACTGTAACAGGGCATATTCTTTTTTCAGAGCACCAGCCCTCCTGTCACCACATACCATTTGCAAAGAGCTCTGCCTGGGGGCATAGTGCTGATGGAGCTGGCTTTCCAAGTAAGTGCGAATTGTCTTCCACCATGCTTCTAATCTGAACGGTAAGTGGCAAAGAGCCACTGCAGGGTTTTTGATAGACCTGCTGCTCTGTTGGCACAGCAGAGGAGTGCAAGAATATGATCAGCTGTGGCTGAGTACCATAGTCGAAGGAAAAGTATAGAATGAGATTGTTCAGCCTGGCTGGAGGCAACAGGGCAACCCTTGAACTAGCTGTGCTAAGCAGAAATGAATTTTGGTGCCTGTAGGGTATAGGCTTGGGGAAAAGATGGGATCCTGGCTATAAGCTTTTGTTCTTGTTTAGGGCTGCTATTTCTGCGTAAAGCAATATGCGCTGGAGTGCTCAAGACTTCCCATGGGCCAGACTGTCAACTCACAGGTAATATCACTGTGTTCTGACTTGTCCTCGGGTGGATATAGAGGCTGTTGAAATAAATGTGGAAGTAGGCCTGAAGAAAGTAGTGGCTGAGTTGGAAGACTCGGCAAGGCCATGTGTTTTGTTGCCTATTGTTCAGGATAGGCTCCAAATTATATTCTTTGTGTTAGTTTACTTTTTTCTGAAATGATAACTGCAGCTGTTGGGCTAGAATTCCTAGCACTCCTTACCATTGCCTATGCTGAATAGCACTGACAAAGGTTGCAGTGCAGCAAGATCTGGAAACTCACACAGTTTCCATCCCTGCTTTAGAAAAAGAAATTGTAATCTTCATCTTTTTTAATGCTTCATCTTGGATGTCTCCTTCAGCCTTTCAGGCTTCGGACACGGCCTCTGGAATCTCTAAATAAGAGAAGGCACAGGCTTCTCCTGAAACGCAGGGCAATGCTACAGTTTCTTGTTGGAGGTTTCCTTTAATGTAGTATGCATATGACAACTGGAATTGCCAGCCTGTACATTTCCTGAAGTGTAGGATGTAGCAACCATTGCACCTGAAACATGCAACACAGATGCCATCAGAAACAAGGCATCTGTGTTACATCTTTATCCTTAAGTAGAATGTAACATACAATCAGCAGCTGTCTGGCAGTCCTGAACTTTAGACATTTTTTATTATCTCACTAGATGGACTTTTGGACTGAGCACGAGAAGAAAACCTCAGCTTTTATTCGGGTTTGTTCAGTGTTTTGGTTATGTATCATCCACCGGGTCTCTTGACTGCACTGTGGAGGAGCCAGGATGTGACACTTGGGTGCAAAGGAGCACAGAAAACTAATCCTCCTGAGTGTCATTCCTTACTTTAAAACAAGAAGTGGTTGATTTCTCCTTGTGTTAATTCTTGGATACTTCCAAAAGCACCTTGTGGATTCCAGAACTCAAACTGTTCTAGAGACAGTAGTGATTCAACCTCAATAATGAATCTTTTAACTATCCTTAATTCAGCCTTTGTTCAGAAACCTGTATCATGCAACTAGGAAAAAATTAAATGCAAAAACTTTACCATAGACAAAATAAACTGTCAATTATAGTTATTTAATCCAATAAATTGCGCTTTGCAGAAATGTCTCTCAGCAGAAGTCAACATGAAAGCTCATGCTGGATTGAAAAATTATATCCTAATGGCAATACTAAAATTATAGTAGTAAAAGAAGATAAGGAGGAATGACACTCAAAGGATATTAGCAGGTGATAGAAGTGGGGTCTGGGATCCACAGGGATGGATAGGGAATTATTGAAATATATAAAGAAGTTACTTAAGTCTTAGATAATCAAACTTACTTTAAGATCCTCATTTTCTGGCCATTTAGGAGATACTGTCTTTCATGCTAGTCGCCAGAGCTCAGAGATTACTCTTTCCTATTTTTTTTAAAAAATCCTGGAATTCCTATGAAATTGATAAAATTTTATTCAAAAAAGCACACTTGCATTTGGCAGTATCATTGGCATTGTGTGAAACCTCTGTGCTCATTTTTGTGATCGTGTGAAAAGCATTAAATGAACCTATTTGCAAATGGCAGTTTTTCTTTTCCACAACTTTATTAATTTGTCAAAAGTAG
Source organism: Anolis carolinensis (assembly GCF_035594765.1). NCBI lineage: Eukaryota > Metazoa > Chordata > Lepidosauria > Squamata > Anolidae > Anolis > Anolis carolinensis. The sequence continues at coordinate 187,238,863 of NC_085844.1, read as the reverse complement.
ATTCCTCTAGATTCTTTTTTCGTTATCCTTGATTAGACATATCAGCATTTTCCTCCCAAATTAAACTGAGCCAGCACCTCCTATGTTCCTTTTTTTCTTCATAATAACCCCATATATTCTGTTGTGGTGTCATTTGAGAAAGGGCTGGATATATACGAAATAACAAACGTGTTGTTTCACTACTTTAGGTTTAGGTATCTTCTGCCAGTTTTTTCTGTTTTTTTCCTTTTTGAGTATTGAATGATAATATGTCAAATAATGAATGTAGACCAGGCATGGGCAAACTTCAGCCCTCCAGGTGTTTTGGACTTCAACTCCCACAATTCCTAACAGCCTATGTTTTCTATTGAAAACTGATCAGATGTTTGGCATTAGGGATCAGTGCCTAGGAACTGCTGACCAAACTTTTTCCTGTTAAAGGGAGGATGCCAATGTTTTTTCTACATGCCTCTTTAGGTTGAATAATGTCAGTAATGGAGTGAATGCCCAATCAGGCTGCTTCTGTTGGAACCCCTTTTTCTCATTACCTTCCTGACTACTTCCCTCCAGCCTCACAAAATAGCACTTTAGCATTGCAAGGTTGTCACTCCAACTCTTCTTGCTTCTCCTCCTTAGCTCTCTATGCTCTTCACAGAAGAGTGTGACAAAGTACGCGATCTCATGCATGTGCACTCATTCAGTTATGACTTCCACCTGCGCATTGTGCACCAGTACCTGCTTGGATCCCACCTCGCGCTGCGGCAAGGTTATCATCTGACCAGCTTCCTGGAAGATTTCATTTCCCAGCATCCTGACATCCCCAAGTTTGGGCGTAACCACATCTTCCAAGGTGAGGGCTCTTGAGATCTTTAGGGGATTGCTTTTTAGAAATAACAGCTCTATTATTATGTTTATTTATACCCCACTTTTTCTCTCCACAAGGAAACTCAAAGCAGAGTCCAATTTAAAATATACAAATATACAAATATTAAAACAGAATTAAATATCATTGGTATTAAAACATTCAGTTAAAATCCATAAAAACAAATTCAAAACTTAAAACCACAGCACCCCTGACTTGATCTTAATCTCTATAGATTCATCTTGGCCTGTCCCGTGATTAATTATAAGCAATCTGCCCATTTTTGTATAATGCCATTATAGCAATTCAGAAATATAGAAGTCAACCCACTAGACAGCTCTCTGCCCACAAGAGTTAATAATAAAAAATTGAAAACAAGGAATTGGCTGTACTGTGGTTCTAAATCCCAAGATAGCCGCTTTTTTGTCATATATGTCATTCCAGATTGACAAGGGAATCTCATTACAAAACTACAAGAATATGTCAGAATCATAAAACATCTGTACATCTTGCCTCAATTTCATCACCCGTCTCATAATAAAACACTAAAGCCTGTTAGCAATGAGCCAAGTGAGAGGAGACTGTGGGCTTAGTGTCAGAGCTAATTAAAGCAAGTGGCACTTAAAACAAGCAAAAGGTTTTGAGGAAAGACATAAAAAGCATAAAATCAGGGGAAAGGGAACATGAACATAAAACAATAAGCTTGCTTTAATAAGTCAACACGGAAAGCCAGAACAGTGGTTAGAGGAAGGAAAGAAGAATGATATATTCCTGAATGTAACAAGAAATAGTCTCTCTTTCTCTTTCTCTCTCTCTCTCTCTGTCTCTTTTTTCTCCTCCTAAAGAGCACAAAGTCTTCCAAGTCTGGCCATAAGACTTTCCAGGAATCTTAATTAAGGCATTTAGATGGGATGAAGAAAATTCACCCACTCCAAGACCACTCATGAACCACCCAAAGTGGCTTCTGCTGCCATTTTTTATTATCTTTCTATTGTAGGAAACACGAGGGCCAGTGTTACCATTTTAAGCCTCAGGGAGATCTTTATAAAGCCAGCATTAAATGTGTGTTCCTGCAAGGCAGGGGGTTGGACTTGATGGCCCTTGCAGTCTCTTCCAATCCTATGATTCTTTGAGAAATTAAATTAGAACTGTTTGTCTCCTGGTTTAAAAGAGCTTCTCCAGTCCTAACACATGGCATAATTCTTTGGTTGCTGCCTCCAGGATTGGGGAGAGCCTTCCAAGGTCTTTTGAGGGATGTGCAACTCTTGGATCTTGGGTTGATATCCCTGCCCCTTTGATCTATGGGGAAAAAATAGTAAGCTTGTGTCTTTTCTCAACAGGTACATTGGCCTTGCCTACCAATACCATCATGGCACATCATCTGTACAATTACATAACTGACCATGCTAGCACCTACCATATGAAGCCCTTACGCATGGCCAGGCCAGGAACTGCCACTGATGGCAAGAAGGGGACCCCTGGCCCAGAGCAGAATGAATATGCTCTTGTCTCAATCTGGAACAGGTGAGTGGTTTCCAGATTGTTGTAATGAGATCCTGATGTTCCAGTAACTGTTCCCAAGAGTTGTGAACCCCATATGCTGTCAGCCACCTTTCCATCTTCACTGGTCAAAAGGTAGTAGATAAAATCTTTTCCAGCCCAGCAGTGGAAGTATAATTTTATTTAATATGCAACTTAAACGTCACACTAGTCTTGTTTTCAATTTCCAATCTAAAGTCAAAATGTGTGTTTTGTCTAACAAAGTTTCATGTATTTTGGGTTATTGATCATATTTTTAGCAGCCTTTGTTTATGAAATTGAACATGTTGAAATAGGTGTAGTCAACACAGAAATGTGAAGTTTAATTTTTAGAGCATGGCAGTTTTTTGAATAGTTGCTGTAAATAGCATTATATTTTGTAGTATCAGTCCCTAGCTACATTTTACTCATTGAATCCGGCGTGTTATTTCATGCCTAGCTCAAAGCAACCAAGCTCTATACCAGCATTATGACTTAGCTGTTGCAAACAGTTGAGACAATGAGAAGAATAAAACATAATCTCTTAGCATATTATCCTGGTTTTTTTTACTAACATAGTATTATACTGATCCTTTTGAGAATCCCATGTAAGCAACTCAACTTTCAGATTACTAAGAATTACTGTTTTTCCATCCCCATATTCTCCTTCTTTTGTCTCTCTGGCTTCATATTTCTTTATTACTTCTGCCTGAGTCTGATACCCACAAAATGCTTTATCACCTTCAAAAGAAATTTAGTTTGTCATCCTCTTTAGCCCTACTGTTTCTAGAAAGAGTAAGACCAGCTTTTGTCTGCTTATAGAAAAATCATGTTCTTGATTCAAAGCACCAGAAAGGCTCTTTGAGGCTGTTTCCAGCTTTGGCTCTCACATATTTAAGCCACAATTCTTGTTTCAGTCCTTTGCTGCCCAAAGCTTGCTATGTGGCACCGATAGAATTCCCAGATTTACTCTTCAACAGGTCAGAATATTTTGTCAATCTAGCTAAGAGTTATACCCTTGTAAAGCGTTACAGTTACTTCATTACACTTTGTTACTGTTACCAGTATGTATTTATCAAAACAGGAAAGGAAACATGTAAACTTGTTTGTGCTTATACAGACGGTGTAGGATGCTGACAATACTGGAGCACACTGTTCTGCACTGAGATACAAAAAATCCTGGCTCACAAAAGGGCTTTTAGATTTGTGGCATATACTTAAGTTCTAATCCTTTTACACTCTTCTGTCTTCTCTCTTAATTGATGAATATTTTTATTTAGATGGTACAGTCATACAAAGTATGCACGGCACTGCCTTCCTTTTATTTTATTTTGTGGGTGTGAGAGACCAAATTGTACAATGTGTTTGTAACATGTTTCTACATTTCAGAAGCACACTATGGTGTGAGAGGAACAATAAGTCAAACCATGGACAAAACACTACTGTTACTCAGTTCATGCACTTAATGTGTGATATCTGCTCTCATAGAAGCTCAGTTGGCTGCAGCCCAGGTAGTAGCCCAATGGGTTGGACCTGCCATCTTTCCTCAGCACCTACTTACCCCATAGAAAATCCCTGACACCATCCTCTGCTTACAGCTCAGGTTCCTACAAGGATTCAGAAGGGTTACGTCACCATGATGACTTTGATGTGTCCATGCTTGTATGTCACAGCGCTCCACCGTTTGAGGACCAAAGTGAGGCAGACCGACTCATGCTGAGGTAAGATTAAAGGCAAGCAGGGGCATGCCTGTTTGTGGGAGTGGTAAAAGGTTGAACAACCCAGAAAAGCCTACAAAAGCAGGAGAAATGCAACCAGGTGTAGTAATAACACCATATTTCTCCAAAAATAAGACTAGGTCTTATTTGTTGCAAAATACGCATTAGGGTTTATTTTCAAGGGATATCTTATTTTTTTCATGTACAGCAATCTGAATTTATTCATGTACAAAAATCTACATTTACTGAAATACAGTCATGTTATCCTCTTCTGGAACATTATCATAACTGGGTTGTTGTGTGTCTTTCGGGCTGTGTGGCCATGTTCCAGAAGCATTCTCTCCTGACGTTTCGCCCACATCTATGGCAGGCATGCTCAGAGGTTGTGAGGTTGTGAGGCATCCTCACAACCTCTGAGGATGCCTGCCATAGATGTGGGCGAAACGTCAGGAGAGAATGCTTCTGGAACATGGCCACACAGCCCGAAAGACACACAACAACCCTGTGATCCTGGCCATGAAAGCCTTCGACAACACATTATCATAACTCTCCAAGCCCTGAATTCTGGCCTGAATTTCTCGCGACTCCATTCCTGTAGAACTATTGGCCCCAATCTCTCATGTCCAGCAATAGAGCTCTCCTTAAATGAGCACTTCCAAGTATTAATGTCAATAATATATATATTTAATTATATATTAATATTATTTTACCATTCAATATGTCAGTTGTGTGTTGCAGTGAATGTACTTCATAGGGAGAAGGGAGCAAGCTTGTTTTCTGCTGCCCTAGAGACTAGGGCAAGGAACAAATGGTTACAAACTACAAGAAAGGAGATACAACCTGAACATTAGGAAGAGCTTCTTCACTGTGAGAGTTGTTTAGCAGTGGAACTCTCTGCCCCGAAGTGTGGTGGAGGCTCCTTCTTTGGAGGCTTTTAAACAGAGGCTGGATGGCCATCTGTCAGGGGTGCTTTGAATGTGATTTTCCTGCTTCTTGGCAAGGGATTGGACTGGATGATCCACCAGGTCTCTTCCAACTCTGTGATTCTACTACTGACTGATAAATGTGTCTGTCTGGCTGACAATCTTAACTGGGGCTTATTTTTTGGGTAGGATTTATATTGTGAGCATCGCAAAAAAATCATGTTAGGGCTTATTTTCCTTCAGGGAAACAGGGTAGTTTGCAGTGGACTGACAAGTATTTCCAATATGGATGCCCACAACGTTATTGAAACAAACTGTCTACATATGAGAGAAAGTGAGGACAAGCTTCAGGCTTAGAAACTGCTAGGGGACTCACTTAATGAGTTGGCTTTACCTGGAAGAGACATGAGAATGCAGCGGCTATTGTTCACTTCTTCCAGGTTGCACTTCTACGTAATCATGACAAGTCAACGGGAGCTTTTTCCACGTCTCACCGCTGACATGCGACGCTTCAAGAAGCTGCCTCGCCTACAACGGGAGACACTGGAGCCGGTTCTGGGGCGTGCGGCTTGGGAAACCGCAGAAGGGGGCTGGCAGCGCAGAGAGATCACGGAGCCCTGGGAGGAAGTGGAGGACAGTGGCGAGTTCTATGCAGGTGGCCCCCAGGTCAGGGTGGGCCCTGGACTCTTCTATACATCCCCGCTCTTCCCACTGCTTGCCTCGGAGGTGGCTGCTGCCCAGAAGCAGCTGACCAGCATGGTGCAGCTTGCCAAGTGTCACTGCCGCCGAGACAACCTCTGGAAGCGTCTCTTCCTGCTTGAGCCCCTTGCCTCTGACAAACTGAAGCTGGGCAAACTCTCCATTGGGGAGCTGGAAGAATTGCTGGATGCGGTGCACAAGAAATCTATCTCTGACATCGACCCCCAGTTGGTGAGTAGCTGAGCTCAGTCAGGACGTGCGAATATGTATGTGCACCTAGAGGCACTTGCACATTTGACATTGAACAAATCCTGCAATTCCCTGCAAAGGGTGGAGGGGCATGTGCTAAGATAATTCCATTGTGCCTGAGTCAGGTCTTATGTCCAATTGTCATATACTTTTAAGGGGTTCCATATCCTTCACCAACCTCCTTCCCTTTCTCCTCCTGGCAGAGCTGCTTCCTCACCATGCCAGTCTCCTGGTACCAGAGTCTTATCAAGGTGCTACTGAGTCGTTTCCCCCAGAGCTGCCGCCATTTCCAGAATGCTGATGCTGGCACCCAATACTTGGTAAGGTTCTCCTAGAACATCTGTGAGCTGCTGGCTTACATGGGTTAATCAAGGGTGATCTGTAATCACCTCATCTGGGCAAGTCCAGCAATTTCCATCTATGAGTGCCAGCTTCTTCTGGCACCTTATTGGAATTGAGAGCAATTCTCACACACAGCTCTTCTGAAATTAGAGTTCTTTCTGGACTTAGTATAAAGCTTTTTTGTTCCATGGTTTTTGTGGAGATTGGGAGGAATAAAGTTTCTGAACTTCTTAGTGATTGTCTCCCACCATGACTTTGCCACTGAAATGTTTTCCTTTCTAGCCACCACACCTGCATAGGCATCTGATCCTCCCACTGAGTAGGATGCCATTGCTTTACTGATTTTTGCTTATCACAACATAACAAGATAACATTTCTGATGCAACACTTTCTCTGCAGGTCGTTTTGAACCAGAAATTCACAGATTGTTTTGTGCTTGTCTTCCTTGATTCCCATTCAGGAAAAACGGTGAGAGCTTTTCTTTTGATTAAGGGGATATTTAAGGGAAATTGAAACTCCACTGCTTTCTATGCAGTAGAGTTTTTGAGATTACTCTGCCAGACTGGAGCCCTATTGGCTCAGAGAAATTCCTGCTTTGTTTGGGCTGTTGGATACAAGCAGAAGGGTTCTGATACCCTGCTTTGAATTTGAAGCAATGCTCCTGTATATCAGCGTGGTTATCTTTGGTGCTGTACCCAGTGATGATTCCAACAATGGATGCAAGTCTGTAGGTTTCTGCAATCTACTTGCAGTAGGAAAGCAATATTAAGAGGAGAGTTTGATGAGTCTGTTGGTGAGCAAATGAACAGATCATGGGGATCAGTTATAATTTTTAATTATTTTTTGGCAGAGTCTCACAGTGGTTTTTCGGGAGTCATTTCCAGTACAGCCCCAGAACGAGAGCCCTTTGCCACAACTTGTATCCACATACCACCATCTGGAATCTGTAATAAACACAGCTTGCTTCAACCTTTGGACAGGGCTACTATAGCACTGGTTGGTTCTTCTCATTGGAGCATGCTGCATGGACCCAGTTGCAGTAGTTGGCTGCAACAAACGAGAGACCACTTTGCATGGCAGGAACAGTGGATGATACAAGGGTACAGCTGGCTGGATAAGAAGTCAGGATACTTTCAAGGATTCTGTCTGTGCTGAATTGACTCACAGAAGAAGCAGGTCTACTCTGATGCACAGCAAGGGCAACCTGGATGAAAGGCCAAGAGAGCCCTTCCCAAAGAAAGTATCCAACAAGGCCTTTGGGTGGATGTGCCCCTTTGGAATTCAGTCCTGCAGGCTCCTGCAGGTGCAGACTGCCAGGCCTTTCAGAGTGACTCACTAAACAGGTTTTAGCAGGAGGGTATTACACAATGATGAGAATTTTTTCTATGAAGTGAATGTACAGTAAATTAAAAATAATGGATAATTATAACAATAAAATACTTTGTCACAGATTCTCCTCAGAAGTTGTTACATTTGTCTTAGGGGAGAAGCAGAGGAGGTTCCCCATTTGTTTTAGGGAGAAATTGCTTTGATTCCCAAGGCAGTTTGTGTTCAAATGAATTGTTAGATATATTGCCCAGGATTTTTGCTGTAGCATAAGGCCTCTACCAGTAGGTCCTGGCCTGCTGAAGGCAATAAAGCTAGGGCACACAATTATGTGACTAGTTCAAGTAGTATTTCACTGTGCAAGAAAAAAGCAAATCAAAATTAGAGGACTGGATGACCCTTAGAATTTAAGAAAGTTCAGCAGTCTTATCTAGAGCCACTAAGTGGTACTATAGAGCTAGTTCTGGCAAGCCCAAGCTTTTGCTCCTTTGCACCAAATTACTCCCCATTCTTTGATAGCAGGAAGGAAAAGGCATGCCAACACCATTATTTAGCGTGATAACATAATTTCGCACTCCTTTGGAGGGTCAGCTCTTATAATTGCAATGAGAGGGTGGTAGACAGGTTGTGCTGGGAGGGAAAAAAGAGAGCATGTCTCACAGGGAAAAATACAGCCAGGAATTCAGTGGCACATTCTGGTGCTAAAGTTGAGTAACAAGAACCACTTGAATGACGTTACTTTATTAATATAACTATTTCTGCTGTGAGTATGCATCCAGAGGGAGACACAAGACAGCTACATTTTAGTTGATTGAGCTAATGCCGAAAGGGTGGCCTTTCCAAGCTGCTTTCCCCCCTCTGCGGATGTATAGTAATAAGCCAGCACAGTTGTTCAATCCACCTCCAATGCTCTTTTATTTCTGTTCTTCCACTGCAAAGGTTAACTCTTCAGCTTCCGTCATGCAGCAAACCATGACTTCCCCAATACTTATGGGCCCAGCCTAGCCCTTTCAGTGTATCTCCTGCAAGAGAAGCAATACGCATACTCATTAAACACGAATGCTAACTAACAACAGTCCAAACCTCAACTAAGCTTTGAAGAGCTATGTTAGCCAGATATGGAAGCAGAGCCTGGATTGCTGCTCTCTGGAATGATCAGCAGAGCAGAACATCTCCCTGTATGTCACAGGAGCTTTCTAATGCCACTCACCCACACAAAGGAAGAAGGTTCATCACTATTTTGTTTGATCTTAGAAAAAAACTTGCCTTTGGGTTTATACTCGCATCCTATGTAGCCACTGTAATCCATTGATTCTAACAGCTGGAACAGGTATGAGTAGTTCAGTTCTCCAAGGCTATCAGGCTCATGACGTCCTGGCACTTGGGCAATCTGAATGTGTCCTACAAAGAAAGATAAGCACCATCAGAAGTGAATGTAACATCAGGCATAGGTTCCTGCTGTATTCATTTTTTTCATGGGCACTATTATTAAACTTATCACTGTAACATCAATACCATTTGGGCATTCCTTATCTACAATTCCAAGATCTGCAATCTTCCAAAATCCAAAAGTATCAACATGGGTGATGAAGATAACCTTTGTTTACTGAAAGTTAAATATGTGCAAAATCTGCTTCATACACACACAACTATTCATAATATTGTATAAAATTACCTTCCAAGGCTATGTGCATAAAGTTTATATGAAACTTACATGAATTTTCTATTTAGACTTGGGTCTTATCTCCAAGATATTATGCACATATATGCAAATACAGATACTTCAAAATACAAAACCTTTCTGGTTCCAAACATTTTGGGTAAGGGATATTCAACCTGCACTCTCATTATGCCAAGCTACAAAGGATCCATGATTTCAAGATGGTTTGGGAGACAGACATAGGAAATTAAAACCCAGAGAGACCATAGTAAAGTTAAATGCTGGAAAACAATTTAAAAAACCACCTTTGATGCCTTACCAATAAGTGGAAAGTATGTTTCCAAGTTCTGAGTCAGATTACCATCCATGATCTGGCAGTGGAAAATATCCTGTGGAGCAAACATCATTTATTGTCCTGAAACCAAGCCCATGCAGGTGAAGAAAGATTTTGCTATCTTCTTCCTCCCCCAGCATAAAGACCAATAATTCAGCCTCTTCAAGGCTCTAACCAAATATAGTGCTAGGCACAGCAACCTGCTGCATCCAAGGAAAGAAGACAGATTCTTAATGAATCCCATCAAAAAGACTCACCAGCTGCAGCTTCAGGCTGGGGTGTCCCACCTTCTTCAAAATGGCAACAGCTGAAGAAATATAGGTTCACACTGTCACAAGTAATTGGCTTTAGCTCTCCATTCTCTATGCATTTTAAAGGCTCAATACCCATTCTTTAGCAATGGAGTAGCCTTTGGGGCTTTCTAGATGTTGCTGGACTACACTTCCCAGCATTCCTCACCATTGGTTTTGCTAGCTAGGGTTGATAAGAGTTGTCCATCAATATTTGGAGAGCCACAACTTACCTATCCCTGTTCTCAAAAAAGGCAATCCCCACCTATGAAGGGGAGACTTTTGGCCTTGGCTTACCTTGTTGTGGGGTGGTCAAGAAGTACCTGGGATCTGTAATCCGGCTGTTGATAGGCTCCAACAATCCGATCAGATTTTCCTGCAATACCAAACCAAAAAACAGGAGATAGCAGTCAACCAGAGCCCAATGATTTACATGGCAAACTTGATGGCAAATTTAGCAATTAGTTCATATCCCTCTTGCTTCCCAGAGCTGACAGTACACAATGGCTAGCCCTTTGGATTATTTTTGAGCCATCACCACGACAGTGGAGAAGAGCAAACCACCAACCACCTATTACAATGCAACTCGCCCACATGCACAATGGAGGACCTTCTCGCAGCGACACCAGAGGCACCCGAAGCGGTCAGCTACTGGTCGAAGGACATTTAGTATAATGCCAAGCTTTTAACTTTGTTTGTGTTTTAAATACATTACAACTGTACCCTTGGTTTGCTTCTGACACAATACATAAATAAAACCACAGTGTTTCATATGTGAGTGCCAAATTCTTTCCCTTTCCATAAACTAAGCAACCTCCTGGAGGTGTTTGCTCAGATATGTCTCCACTTTGCTATCTTTTGGGCTATTTTGAGCTCCATGAGGCTGGAGCTTGGGAAGAGACCTTTAGTATCTTATACCTTGTGGAATGAGGATTGAATAGATATATGACTCTTCTGAAAAAGCAACATAATCTATTAACAACTGGCCACACAGAGCCTACCTGAACCAGGATGTCAGCAGCATATCTGAGGTTCTCAATGAAGGTAGCTTCCATCTGTGCTGACACCGCCTCCCGCTCTGCACCCATTGGGATTCGCCCCGCCATAATATGGATCCTATAAGCCACATTAGGGGAGAGTAAGAATGAATCTAATATCTCTGGCATGAACTGAGATGGACAGATGCAAGGTTATTGCTGATTTTTTTCGCCCTTGGATCAAGCATCCAGGTTTCTGTGATGCAACTGCAGTGAAGTCTGTCTCATGCTCAGTTTAATCCTGCCCAGAGGTGCTGTGCTGACCCATGAGATGATCTTCAGCACTGAACAGTCGGCACACATCACTGCATAAGCCTTTCTGTGGGCGCAGGCTACTACCTTCAATCTAGTATAGCGATGGCAAGAGCATCTAGAATTCTTGAAGAACTACTATAAAAATTACAGCCACTTCATTTCAAATGAGTCCGCCTGGCTTGACTTAGGTTATTTAGCTCTTGAACATTCACAGGCCATATGTGCAAGATCACTGTAGGCAGATTTATAGGCTCTTGGTATCCTTGGACATGCACAGTCCGCTTACTAGGAGACACAGATTCTTCTCCATTTCCAAGCATAAATCACTCATAGATCATGGGCTAGTAGACTTGTGGTCCTCCAGATGTTGTTGGATTCTAGTTGCCAGCCTGATCAATGCTGAAGAGTGTAAGTAGTTCATCAACCTCTGAAGGACCAAAAGGTCTCTAGTCTTGAAAAGGACTAAAATAAGATTTTAGCACTGTTGCTATATGAGATTAACAGCAACAGACTGGTGTTCATTTTCTTATGGCCTTTTTGTGTGTCAGGAGTGACTTGAGAAACTGCAAGTTTCTTCTGGTGTGAGAAAATTGGCCCCCTGCAAGGGCGTTGCCCAGGGGATGCCCAGATGTTTTACTATCCTGTGGAGACTTCTCTCATATTCCCACATGGGAAGCTAGAGCTGACGACAAGAGCTCACTCCGCTTCCCGGATTTGAACCGCCAACCTTTCCGTCAGCAGTCCTGCCAGCACACGGGTTTAACCCATTGCACCACTGGGGACTCCTTATGGCTTAAATAGGTGTGGTTTTCTATATGTATGGCATCAAAGAGTTTGTTCTGTTTTTCTCTTCAGTTTGTGCATTGAGCTGGCTTTTTTAAAAGTGCATAAGTGATATCATTGATTAATTCTGATAGTATCTTATGCCGTTGCCATTAAGAGTGACACAAGGGTAAATTTGGTTCACTAGTGATTGCTGCTGTAGCTCCTCTACTGCAAAAATCCATAGTTATGTTTCTAAGAGTTATAGTCAAATATTCTGCTATTCTATTATATCAATTTAAAACAATTTTGTTAGTTGGAAGTTCCATCATAAAACAGAGACATCTGAAACAAACAATCAGTCATTAACAGCATCTCACAACTCAACTTACAGGACATGAGGATAATCCTGTCTAACAGAACCTGTTTAATTCTGATCACATAGATTCAACCTGTTAAGTACCCTGAGCTTTTTAAGAAATTATTGTCAACCAGCTGTAAAGCTTCAGTTTTCAATGCTGAAAACAATCTTGAAGACAAGCGTTGCCATTTAAACTGTCAATATGAAGCAGAAACTCCATTAAAGGAAAGGAAAGTGACCAATAATTGGTTTCATTAGTTTCCTCATCTTCTTGATTTCCTCTACCCTGAGATGCAAATATGTGGCCTGCCAAATTTTGTCAAACTACAACTTCCAGCATTCCTCAGCATCAGCAATGCTGCATAGGACTGCTGGGAACTATGTTTCAATTTCTATGTGCTCAGTACACAGCCTAAGTAACCTGAAAGCGCCATATCCCATCTGATCTTGGATGCTAAGCAGGATCAGTCCTGGGTTAGTATTTGGATGGGAGACCACCAATGAATACCTGGTACTGTAGTATATATCTCAGAGGAAAGAACTAGCAAAACCATCTCTTAGAATTCCTTGCCTAAGAAAACTTTGTGAAATACATGGATCATCACAAGTCGACAGACAATCTGAAGGCACACACAGACACAATTTCTATCCCTGCTTTAGGCTACTCTCTGAAATAGAAAGGTTTTTGTTTTCACCTCACTTCCTTGCAAAGCCAGCAGACAAAGTCACTTTTCCTGCTCCAAAAAAGCTATCTGAGCTGCATACATACCCTCTCTGGCTAGCCAAAATAGAAAACACAAACTGCCACAAAACATGACAGTTTGGCTCTGCAATTATCCCACCACTAAACAAAATAAAATTAAAAATCTTGTGCAAATCGGCTACCTTTCTGCTGATTTCTGGAACCAGAAGTGAAGTAACATGATTTCCGATCATGCCAGAACCAGGCTGTAGAGATGATGCTATATCCATACTTGCCCATTCCTTTGCTACTGCCCTTTCTGGTTTCTTTCCCTAACCTATGTCTTCCTCTATGTGTACCAAACTGTTATTTTTCTGTCCTTCAAGCTATCTCACTTCAACCTTTCTCAAAGCCAGACTGCTCTCTCGAAATAGTATGTATCAATGCAGGAAAATTCAAGTCTTCCTATTCATTCTCGCTCCCTTTTATCCTTGCCTTCTTTTTGCCTATCCAAAGCATCTCCTCCCACAAGCTATATGCTGAAGATTTAACACCAAGAGAAACCACCTTGAATGAGGGAGGCTTCGCAACAGTTCTTGTAGTGGCACTGGTAAATCAGAGATCTTTAATGTGGAAAAATCCTACAGGAATAATAGCATAGCAATACAAGCTCATTCATGCTTCTCTCACTTGTGCCAGGAAGAGCTGGCCCTATGCTTTCTGTGAACTAAGGTAAGGACTAACCTTTCCCTATCTAAAGATATAAATGGGTGCTTCTCCAAATGCTGTTGGTCCTCAGTTCACATATTCCTATAGTATTGGATACATAGGAGAGAGCTGATGAGAGTTAAGAGTCCAACATCATCTGGAGGACCATATACTCCCCAATTTTAGTCTACCTGAGGACCTCTGAATGCAGAGAACTACAGTTCCTAGCTAGCTTGTCAAAGCTTCAATGGACACTGTGGATATATCTGCTTTTATGCTATGTTTCTATGTTTTAGTTGTCTGTTTGTCACTTTCTATGCCAGGATGAATAATAGAGCATGAATAAGACACATGTAGGCAAGATGATTCTCTCTCCTAGTTTTATCTGCAGCTCCTCTCCTTAATTATGGTAATGATGGTTGGGGCTGATATGCATTGTAGCCGTTCGAAAACATGCAAATGTGAGTAGATCAATAGGTACCGCTCCAAAGGCACTCCATGCAGTCATGCTGGCCACATGACCTTGGAGGCGTCTACGGACAACGCCGGCTCTTTGGCTTAGAAATGGAGATGAGCAGCACTCCCTAGAATCAGACACGACTAGATTCAATGTCAAGGGGAAACCTTTACGTTTACCTTCAAAATAGAAAAGACCAGGGAAAAATACACTGGTGATATAGAAGAAACTATGTTTACATTCAGCAAGGAGGTCCCTGTCCCATTCCCTCCAAAGACAAAGAATAGAGCAGGGGTGAACTACTTTCAGTGGTTAGGTTGCCCCTGGTGAGAATGGAGGGCTTCAACCTCACTGTCACCCCTGAAGAAATGTTCCCAAAGCCCCAATAGCCCTTAGATCAGCAATTCTCAACCTGGGGGTAGGGACACCGGGGGGGGGGGTTGTGAGGGGGCTTCAGACGGGTCACCAAAGACTACCAGAAAATGCATATTTCTGATGGTCTTAGGCGACCCCTTTGGCAGAGAAAGTTGAAGATCTCTCCGCCTGTCCTTTGGCCCAATTCTATTGTTGGTGGGGTTCAAGGGGCTCTTTGATTGTAGGTGAACTGTAAATCCCAGCAACTATAGCTCCCAAATGCCAAGGTCTATTTTCCTCCACCAGTGTTCACATCTGGCCATATTGAGTATTTGTGCCAAGTTTGGTCCAGATCCATCATTGTTTGAGTCCACAGTGCTCTCTGGATGTAGGTGAACTGCAACTCCAGAACTCAAGGTCAATGCCCACCAACCCCTTCCAGTATTTTCTGTTGGTTACGGGAGTTCTGTGTGCCAAATTTGGTTCAACTCCATCGTTGGTGGATTTCAGAATGCTCTTTAATTGTAGGTGAACTATCTAACTATAAATCCCAGCAACTACAACTCCCAAACAGCAAAATCAACCCCCCTCCCAGCCCCACCAGTATTCAAATTTGGGCATATTGGGTATTTGTGCCAAATTTGGCCCAGTGAATGAAAATATATCCTGCATATCAGATATTTACATTACGATTCATAACAGTAGCAAAATGACAGTTATGAAGTAGCAACGAACATTATTTTATGGCTGGGGACATGGCATTAGGAAGGTTGATAACCACTGTCTTAAAGAATATGTAACCAATGTCACCACGTTTGCCTCTCTGGGCCGTTGTAGGTCCAGGAGCGCCTCCACTCACAAACAGAAATAGACCCAGAAGTTACTTCTTGTTGTGGAAAAAAAAAGGCTTTTTGGAGCCTAAAATGTATAAAAATTGTCTCCCACATCCCCTAGTCTGGCAAACGGAAAAAAATCTGGATTTTTAAAAAATATGGGGCCTGCAAAAACTCCCCAGGAGAGCTAGATGCAGTTTGTGTTTGGCACTTTCTTCACTTCTGAACTAGAGCAATTTGTTCGACTTCTCTTGGGCTTTCTCTGTTAATATAGCTCTCAAGGTTGCTGTGAGGTAATGTTAAGAAATGGGCAGATGCATCCATGCAGCCTTTTCCCCCTTTCTTTTGCAAAGATTTGTGAGGACTAATACAGGTTCTGGCTATGCCCTTCACCTTCGCTGGGTCAGCAGAGAGGGGATTTGTAAAAGATCAGACAACAACACAGCATCCACAGGAGATATCATGCGTGGTTTTGCATGCACTGAACAACTGATAGGCTAGGCACGGTATTGCCTCCTATACAAGACATAGTCCATTGTTGATTTGATGTATTATATTTAATATATTATACTATATTCATCTCCTCCCTCACCGTTGTCCCTCTTTCCTTGCATGTTATGTCTTATTAGATTGTCAGCCTGAGGGGAGGAAACTGTCAAATTAACAATTTGTAAACCATTCTGGATCCCTTTTGGCTTAAGGGCAGGATGTAAATGCTCTAAATAAATACATACATCAACGCCTTAATTAATGACAATATTACCTTGGGCATTTCAGCTCCTTGGCATACTTTACAGCCAAAGCCAAGGCTTCCTGAAATTCAGGCTGGCGGCCAGGCACAGCACCTAATCCCATGTCGCCTTTGTCTTGGTTCCCTGAGAAAAGAGCAGCACATATTTTTAAAAAATATATTTTCGGGCTGAAATAGGGAAGAGATGTAAATATATTCGGTTGCTGTGTGCTGACACCTTGTCCAGGAAACTAAAATAGAAAAGCGAGTACAGTGCGCCCTTGATATCCACTGAGATTTGGTTCCGGGAATTCCCATTATATACAGTGGGGGGGGGGGGGGAAGTATTTAGATACCAATTGTACAAGTTCTCCTACTTAAAAAGATGAGAGAGGCCTGTAATTGGCATCATAGGTAGACCTCAACTATGAGAGACAACATGAGAAAACACATCCAGAAAATCACATTATCTGATTTTTCATGAATTTATTTGCAAATTATGGCCTCTTTCATCTTTTTAAGTAGGAGGACTTGTACAATTGGTATCTGACTAAATACTCCCCCCCCCTCACTGTACAGTGGCATAGTACAATGTTGTGCTTGTATAAAATGGCAAAATCAGTTTCCTTTTTAAGATTTTAAAAATATTTTCAAAATGAATAGTTAAATCTGCAAATGGAGACTCCTTGGAGGGCCAAGTGTAATAATATAATAATAATTTTATTATTTAGTGTATGCACTATTTGAAATACTTGTCCCGAATTCACAGTTCTTAATGTTCACATGTTTTGAAGTCCAGAAAGAAGTTTATCTCAAGTGTCTTCAGCAAATAAGAAGGCCTGTTTTGCCCTCTATGAAACCAGTAGCTTGGCAGCCAAAATGAGTGGGCCAATTATCTTGTGTGTGTGTGTTGGGGGGGGGGGGTCAGCCCAACCCATATCATAGGAAAAATATAGCATCCAAGAGATGTTGGAATACAACTCCTTGATGAGTGACAGAAGTTGGAGAAAATTCAGGAGAAATGCACTTTGCAGTCACTGGCCGACAGACATTTCGGTGCCTCAAATGTGACCCTGTTTCAGGGTATATTTGACCCGCTGTTTCCAAAAATGACACCAGTTTTCCCCTATCAGCTCTAGTTTTTCAGATACAGAACACACGCCATCTACCAGTCGCCATCTGCTTGCCCACTGAAAACCATGATAACCATATCTATGAAACTAAAGCTGCTGTCCATCCAATGCTATTTTCTGAATCTTCCCCTGGAAATAAACCCAGGGGCAGGCCTAAAATCCAAGACAAGACTTTTTTTTTTTTTTTTGCTGAGCTGTGTAGTAAGAATAAACATTTTGAAGTAGAACTTAGAAAAGCTATTCTTTTGACTATAATGTTCAAAATCCACACTGGCCATGCTAAAGGGGATGCTGGAAACGATAGTCCAAAAGGTAATTTTTCCAGGGCCTGCTTGGAAGGTTAATAACTGGAAGAAAATCCTATCTCTAAGGCCTCCCAAAGGGCTCAGAGAAGATCTGCTCTAGTGGAACAGACCAAAAGCACATCTAATCCAGTATTCTGTTCATACACACATAGGCCAAATGGGTGCTTATGTGAAACCCACAGAAAGGAACTTCTGAGCATGTGGGAAACGGGTAGAGGCTATCCTTGAATGACTCTGATGACACAGAGGGAAAAAAGATATAAACAGATAGGGTACTGGGTTGCTGTGAGTTTTCTGGGCTGTATGGCCATGTTTCAGAAGCATTCTCTCCTGATAGATTAGCATTTAACAAGCTTCCAGATTCAAAGTCTGGCTGCTTCTTGCCTGAAGGAATCCTTTCTTGGGAGATGTTAGACAAGAATCAGGGCCAGCTAACAAGGCCATTAAATGCTAATCAAGGTGATCAATTGCAACATTCACACTTGCTTCAAAAAGACAAGAGTTGTTTCTCCCAATCTGGACTTTCCACAGATATATAAACCCCACTTGCCTAGTTTCCAACACATCTCACAACCTCTGAAGATGCGTATCATTGGTGTGGGTGAAATGTCAGGAGAGATTGCTTCTGGAACATGGCCATACAGCCCAGAAAATTCACAGCAACCCAGAGAGTAAACAGCTGTAGGAAAAGCTCACAAAGAGTGGCAAAACATTTGTAATTATACAGTAGAGTCTCACTTATCCAACATAAATGGGCCGGCAGAACATTGGATAAGCGAATATGTTGGATAATAAGGAGGGATTAGGGAAAAGCCTATTAAACATCAAATTAGGTTATGATTTTACAAATTAAGCACCAAACCATCATGTTATACAACAAATTTGACAGAAAAAGTAGTTCAATACGCAGTATTGTTACGTAGTAATTACTGTATTTAACAAATTTAGCACCAAAATATCATGATGTATTGAAAACATTGACTACAAAAATGCATTGGATAATCCAGAACATTGGATAAGTGAGATTCTACTACTATTTTATTTCTAGATAGTGCCTAGGCAAAAAAAGGGAGGTGCATCTTTTTGAAGTGGTGAGTTGTTGATTTCTAAGCGACCTACTGATCTATCTTAGGTGGGCATAGACCAGGCATGGGCAAACTTTGCTCCCCCCATAACTCCTAACAGCCGTGGGAGTTGGAGTCCAAAACACCTGGAGGGCCGAAGTTTGCCCATGCCTGGCATAGAAGCTCTTTGAAAACGCCAGCATCCTTCTCCTAAGGGTGCATCTACACTTCAGAACCCATGCAGTTGGAGACCACTTTCACTGGCGTGTCCCGACGCTCTGGAATTATGGGAGTTGTAGTTTTGCAAGGTCTTTCGCCTTCTCTGCCAAAGAGTGTGGGCGCCTCCCCCAGCTGCCGCTCCCAGGATTCCGCAGCGTGGAGCCAGTGTGTGCGGGGGCTGCAGCCAGATGGGGAGTACCTGGCGGGGTGTTGAGGAGGACTACCTCCAGCCCGGCCCCTTCCGCCGCCGCCCGCAGCTCCTCCGGGGCTCCCTGGGCGTAAGGGAAGGCCAGCTCGGCCGCTCGGAAGCCCGCCCTGCCCGCCGCCTCCATGCGCCCGGCCAGCGTCGCTTCCTCCTGGAAGAGCCAGGCCAGGTTGGCCGCCAAGCGCAAGGGAGCCATGGCGGAGGAGGAGGCCGAGGCGGAGGAGGAGGAGGCAGCCTTGCAGGTCGCTTGGGGCCGCCCTCGGAGGGAGGGCCTTGCAGTCGGGACAATGCGGAGGCGTCAAGGTTGCCGGAGATTGTCCCTGCGTGCCTTCAAATCGGGCATGGGCCAACTTAGGGCCGCCTGGCGTTTTGGACTTCAACTCCCACAATTCCTAACAGCCCAAATACATCCTCCGTTCAGTAAAGGACAATAGCGATCCTCTCACCTCTGCAGGAGTCTACCGTATACTATGTAGGTCTGGACAAGTCTCCATAGGGACCACCACAGGCAGCCTTGCCCAGACACGCATCAAGGAACATGAAAGGCACTGCAGACTCACTCAACCAGAGAAGCCAGCTATAGCAGAGCACTTGAGGAACCAACCTAAGCACAGCATATTATTTGAGAACACAGAAATGATGGACCACTCTCACAACCATCATGTCAGACTACACCAGTGGTTCCCAACCTGTGGTCTCCAAGAACTAAAATATGGTCCGCAGCTTCACAGTTATTACCCTGTTGCAACAGCAACTAGTCTCACAAAACTCTCTTATATTGCTGACTGAGGCAACAGGATGTCTGGAGGAGAGAGACTGACTACCGTGTTTTCCCAAAAATAAGACAGTGTCTTATATTATTTTCCCCCCAAAGCTGCACTAGGTAATATTTTCAGGGAATGTCTTATTTTTCCAAGAAAAAGAATTCACATTTATTGTTGAACAAAAAATGAACATTTGTTATATACTTTTTATATATTTTTTAATTATTTTAGAAATTATAACAGACATTCATGAAAGTGAAAAACAAGAAGTAAAATAAAATACACACATATAAAAAAAGAAAAAAAATACAGAAAGATATAAAGATTTGCGCCATAGTGTACAGCTAGCGCTTGTTAAACTAATGGATATTCACAGAGTGGCTGTACCGTTGTTATACCTTAACTTATCCTTGTCCCCCTATCCCCTCACCCGTGAACCCAAGCCCCTAGACCTCCGATACCCCTCAATAAGTATCACGTAACTAACCATCAACTACCCATGTATCTTCTTTCGCTAACATTTGTTATATAGTTGTCCTCACAAACCAACATAACCAGCACCACCCAAGAGAGCCAAAGAAGACCTTAAGATCATGATGAGTGAGAAGAGTGGGATACAAATGGAGTTATTAATAATAATAATAACCAGGCAAACTGAACCATATCAAAAATTTTCTTGTTACTACTATTATTTCCATGTACAACAATCTATGGTGCATACACTTACCAATCCTGCATGCTCTGGTGTTCTGTTTGGTGGGCATGCTTCCAAACACAAACTTTGCTAGGTCTTACTTTTGGGGGAGGCCTTATATTTGGCAATTCAGCAAAACCTCTACTAGGTCTTATTTTCAGGGGATGTCTTATTTTCGGGAAAACAGGGTATCCACGAAAGGCGTGACAACAAGCCTCCTGACTGCTGCTTCTCCTCCTCCCTCCCTCCCTTTGAGTGGAAATTGTGGATTTTAATGGCTTCTCTGTGTAGTCCAGTGGTTCCCAACCTTTTTTGACCAGGGACCACTTTTGACCAGGGACCACTAAAACAGGTATAGAAATCAAACATTTACTGATAACAAACCAGCATTTGCAAGCTGATTTTCCTTTTTAAGAAGTACAGGCAAGTTCCCAAGTTATAAACAAGATAGGTTCTGTAGGATTTTGAAAAACAAGGATTGTGGAAACAAGGATTGGTGAGAAAGCTTCAGTGGAGACGACTTTTCCCCATGATAACTTTCAGGAGTGAATTTCCCGTCCTAGAGATAGCTTTATTTAACTTCCTGTTGTCTCACTTCTGTTATTAACTATGAGATGTTTGTAAATCTGATGTTTGCAACTTGGAGACTGCCTGTACAGTTGAAGCACCTTCTGTGAAGTCCACTGTAACCACTGCAAAACAAATTTGTGTGAATGTCTAAAACAGCCATTAGGTGGCACCCAGAAACATTTTTCATGACCCCAACATTGAGCTAAGGCAGTGGTTCCCAACCTTTTTTTGATCAGGGACCACTTGACCAGGGATCACTTTGACCAGGGACTACACTTCAACATTAGTACCGAAAAGGTTACCAATCAGTTTTTGTCAACTTTAGATTCGGTTTTGTTATTTAGGGTGCTGATTCAGAAAATTGCATTGGATAGACCACATCAGCTCTAGTACGTGATACAGAACATATGCCATCCAGTAGTTGCCATCTGCTCGCCAACAAAAAGCCATATTTAATAATGTAGAGCTGATGTGGTTTATCCAATGCAGTTTTCTGAATCAGCACCCCAAATAACCCCAGAAACAGGCCTAAAAATGAAGACACCAAAGTGCCTCCGCTTCCAGGTGCCACATGGAACGGCTCTGCTCAGGGGGAGGGAGGAGGAGGAGAAGCACCAGTCAGAGGGCTTGTTGTCACGCCTTTCGTGGTTAGTCAGCCTCTCCCCTCCCGACATCTCTGTTGCCTCGGCACAAGTGCCTCATCACACTAGGGCATTAATCCACTTTAAATCTGGTTTTTGCCTCCAGCCGAATTCTGGGGTTTGTAGTTTGGTGAGGCCCAGGACCTGTCTGGCTGAGCTGTTTAAAGCCCCCTCCCTAAAGTGGATTTAAAGTGGATCCAAGCTCTGGTGTCATGAGGTCCTATAAGAGGGTTTCGCAAGACCAGTAGCTCTTGTTGCAACAGTGTAGTAATGGTGAGGCCGCAGACCATATTTTAGTTCTTGGGGACCACTGGTAGTCCATGGACCACAAGTTGGGAACTATTGAGCTAAAGTGACCCCATTTGGGATCAGGAACTACAGTTCAAGAAGCAGTGCTCTAGTGCATACATAGCTCATAATGTTGTTTTTGTCTGTTTTTAAGCTACACCAATTCTTCATAATTTGTAACATTTGCATCTCCTTATTGGGGGAAATGCAGGACATAAATGAATAAAATAATCATAATAATAAGCAAGATCAGTATATGCTATCCTGTATAGCTTGGACAATTTGGACAACTGTGTATTCCCAGCAGAAAGCTCACAGCAGGAAGACCCGCCTAGGTCAAGTAAAAGCATTCTCTCTTACATAGCATATACACCTACTACACAGTCTTTTCCCAACTGATTATGCAGAGTCAAGGACATCTCAGAGACAACTGGAGACTGAGCTTGTGGCTTCTTGCTTGGTATCCTGGAAGATTACACACCCTCTTAACTGTGCACTTTTCAATTCCTAGCTGCTCTGCGGCACTGCTATGCTCAGCCTCTGCTTTGCATTTTGCGCACGGCTCCTCTGTGGCCCGATGCATGCTGTTTGTTTGCTTTGAAGTGATGTATAATCTGTACTGATAATTAAAGAACGTCATTCCAGGGTTAGTATTTATTGATACCAATTTAACTCGCCTCGTACATCAAACACTAACCATCCATCGAAATCCCTGGTGAATTTTAGCATCACAGAGACCTTGTTTTCATTACCCAGAACTGACAATAATGGCTTTTGGAGCACTGGTTTTTAAGCTTTGCCTGAGATTTAGTTTGGGCCACTTTCTCTACCATTAGCAAAGAGGCAGAAGCATGGAGGGGTAGGACTGTTATGGTTAAAATGGGACCTGCAGTAGAGAATGTACACACTATTTTGTGTATATCCCATGCCAACAAAGCACCTAGTCCTAGAATATCATTCACGATCCTTAGTAAGCTGGAAATATCAGAACTAGGATTCCTCTAGCCTGAGATTTTTTTTTTCAAGTGTGAAATTGCTCATTTGGAGAACCTGATATGCTAATCCAAATGGCAGGCCAGGAATTTAGTGGCACCAGCATAAGATAGTTATCTAAACACAGGCTCACCTTAAAATTGTGCACAAATTTTATACACACCTTACATCTCATCAATCACTGCCATTCTAACTATTCTAATTCTGTTTTTATTGCTTCTGATTAACACTTGTTCAAGCTGCTCCTATTAAGGACATCTACTGTCAGCTACAATGGTACATGCCACTATTTACACCAATACAGCTTCACTGTCAGGGGAGGAGAACTGCTAGCCCATGGATCTAACCTGCCCACAGATATTCTGAGTGGTTTGCAGTGGGTCCAGATGAGACCCAAATTTCGTAATTGGAAAGGTTAACAAACCTGGAGGTGACGAATTACCTGTGTTATCACCAGCAAATAATAATAATAATAATAATAATAATAATAATAATAATAATAATAATAATCTTTTATTTATATCCCGCCACCATCTCCCAGAGGGACTTGGGGTGTGACATGCAAAATACAACAAGTGCAAAACAAAACATAGACGAGAAACAGTCAACGCAGCGTAAATTCGCAGTATCTCCTGGTATAAACAAAATACAGCAATTGCTGTAGATAACTCCATAAAGCTGCCCAACACTTGGTCCTGGTTACATTAGTCAAATCCTTTTTTTTTTTTTACATCAAATACAATTTACTCCAACAAAAAAGGAGGGGAGTTCTTCTGGGTCAGACCAAAAATCCACCTAACCCAGCATCTAGTTAAAGAGTGATAGATAAGCCTCAGCCTCAGGGTATCTTTTTTTGTGCACAACATTTGGTTTGAACATGAAATCAAAAACAGTTTTATTTTTGAATTGCCCTTCCTCAACTCTCGCCACCCCCTCCCCAGAAATATCAGAGACAATTTGTGTCTTTTGAACTCTGCTGTAGCCAGTTTATCATCTCTTATCTCGCTTTCTCCAGGCTGCCCTCTGGAACCTGTGTTTGTACAATTGGTTAGGGCACCTGGGTTTAAATGTTTTCCTTTAAATGCTGTCTTTTTCCCCAAGCATTTTATCGACAATTTTCTCAGGTACAAGATCTATACAGGGCTACACAAGCTTTCTTTCTAACTTTTATTTATATTTGAAAATTAATATTCCCTCTTCCGTATATTTTCTTAGGTTGACTGAGTGAACCCAATCGTGTGAAACATGTAATTAAGTGATTTTCCATTTCAGAGACAGCATTTCACAGGTTTATACATTCATTTCATACATCAAGTCTTATAGCGCATCACATGTTCTTGAAATTTCACATGCACAGCAGTCACTTTCCATATCTGAGGCAAGTGCTGTTTTCCATTGATATCTTGGATAAATTGATACCTTTGGTTGTGAATACAGTATTTAAATGTTTGTTGTTGAACAGTTACCAAAAAGAAAATCTGACAGAAGAGAACAGAGGGAGTACGCTTTACTGAGGTCATAGAGGAAACTATTGAATTAATTAGTTTACTTGTGTAAGTTTTGTGCAACTGTGTAAAGGTTGTATTAATTAATTTCCCTTTGTTGGATTAATTAACTGTATCTGTTGGAAATGGCAACCTTCTTCAAGCCTCCCCATGAAATTTGTTTTGTATATGATTCTGTTTGCTTACTGTATAGTATATGTATGTTTTGGTATGCAGCTTTCCCTTTACTCTATGTTTCTTAAAGTTGTGGTAGGGGCTGCAGACCGCATGATTAGATCTGGGACTACGCTGAGCTCAGACTCCATTTTAGACTTCAGACTTCATTAGTGCACAGACTTCATGAGATATTATTAGACTTTGGACTGTTAAGAGCAAACTCACGTTGCTGATTATTATAAGAAAGATGCCCTAGCTTATCTACACAGAGAACCTACTTCAAACCCTATCTGTAACTGGATTGACAAATTATGTACCTGTATGAGGAATACATGAAGGTTGTGAGTAAACCAGATATGTTACTTTTAATAAAGTCTACTTTATTTTTGTCTCTTGAGAGCATGATATAGAAACAAGATGTTCTATGGGAGAGTAGATGTTTTTGGGCACTGAAAAGAACACTTCTGAAGAACTGCTATATTTTGTGCATTGGCATAATCTCTGTTCCTAACAGACCAGAGACAACCAGGTTATCACTGAAAGCCAAATTGCCTTGCATAAGTACATATGGATATATACCACTAAAGAGAAGATTTTACTCAAATGACTTTTTGGCTCTTCTCTGGAAGATCATACTTTTACAAAAGGTTATAATTTTCAAATTGTTGTGAATGCCATTTTCCTCCAAAATGTTGTGAAAATTCTGGTTTTCCACAAGGTTATGATCTCTAAAAGGTCATGCCTTTCCAAAAGTATGAGTAGACTATATGGCTGTGGTGACAACTGCGAGTGCCTAAGGTCAGTTCATCTTAGGGATGAATGATTACAAGCCAATTTGTTATCAAGAAATCAATCCCCATCCTCTAAAAATAATTATAATTTTATAACATACTTCTAGAGTCAGCCAAATTCAGCCCCAGCTCAACCCCAAACGTTTTTGAGATGATTTATTTGATCAGCTTACTTTTTTGTGATTCTGGGGAAACCCCTCAGGCCAGCTCATTATCTGCTTTCTCTCCCTCTTTTGCCCCCTTCCCTGTTAAAACTCCCAACACCTCAAGATGGACCCTTCCCTCAACTCCCGAGCCCCATCCTCTCAGCCTCAAGATAAATAAAAATAAAAAAGATAAAATTCCCTTAACCTTGTTGCCCCAAGAAACACACACACACACACACACACACACATATATGAAATCATACATTTCTTTAACAAAACAGACCCAGCTCCTCTCCACTGGGTGTCTCTTTCCTGTTTTTTCCTAACTTCTTCAGTGTTGCGAAACATTGCATAATCAAACTGCCAGCTCCAATATGTTACCATTCTGTTTCTACAACTGAGCCCTGCTGTACAGCAGACCAGCAGCCCAAGGTTATCAAATATCATAACTTATATTATGTAGTGCTTATGTGACTTTAAACTGTGTGGCTGTCTTGAGAAACAACACAAATTCTTCCAGTGGATTCTCTGCTAAAAGACTAATTGCCAGCAATCCCCAAGACACAAGATTCATCAAGAACTTTGTTTATCCACTTGATTGACTTTCCAGTTTCCCAAGCCCCACTCTTTTGTAGAAATTATTCCAAGCTTCCAGAATCCATTAGTGCTAAAAAGGTAAAGGTTTTCCCTGACGTTGAGTCCAGTCATGTCTGACTCTGGGGGTTAGTGCTCATCTCCATTTCTAAGCCGATGAGCTGGTGGCGTCCGTAGACACCTCCAAGGTCATGTGGCTGGCATGACTGCATGGAGCACTGTTACCTTCCCGTTAGTGCTAAATATCCATTATTTCCAGTCTGGACAATGGGGCTCACAACTTCAGAGTTAGGCACTGAACTCCACCAATCTCAGTTGCTCTCTCATCTTCTTTGTCCCAGTCTGTGATGTCAGGAAGAAGTTTCAGCCAATGAGAAGGTGGATCCTAGGAACCATGTCTCCTGACCAACCAAGGGAGGGAGTGGGAGGTTTGAATAGCTGCCAAACTTTATGAAATGTGCTGCACTTTTCTGTATGGGTTATATCAGTTCTATTGTCAATTGCACTCTTCTGTCATCCATCTGTCTAGTTGAATAAACCTCTGTTATTGCTTTCAACTCGGTCATATTTTTCTGGCTTTCAAAGTAGCATGGTGTGCCAGGCAACGGACCTACACTGCCTCCTGGTGGCAGATAGCTGATTTTGATAACAAATTGTCCTCCCCAACAAAGTTACTTTTAAAACAAAACAGAAGAAAAACTGCAGCTGATGGCTTTGGTATAAGTCAGCAATTTCACTCCACAGTTTAAAGTAGATTTAAAGTGTTGGTTCATCACCCTGCTGCTACATCAGTGCCACCAGTCCTCCCCTCCCCCCCCATACACCACCACTAGAAATCCCAGTCAGCATGGCAAGTGGGAATTATTCAGGTTGTTTCTTCACTTTCTAGACTCATAAAGTTGGAAGACATCCCAAGGGCCATCTAATCCAACACTCTGCCATGCAAGAATATACAATCAAAGCACTCCAGACAGATCACCAGCCCATCTTTGTTTTGTGTTTTTTTTTAAAGACTGAGATTCCAGCACACTCCAGGGCAGAGTATCCCACTGTCAAATCCAGTGTTCTTCTGGGTTGCATCACTAGGAGTTCTTCCTGATGTATAGGCGGAATCTCTTTTACTGTAGTTTGAATCCATTCCTCTGTGTTCTAGTCTCCAAAGCTGCACAAAACAAGCTTGTCCCCTCCTCAATGTGACATCCATCCAAATATTTAAACTTGGATATCATGTCCCCTTTCAGCCTTCTCTTCTCCAAGCTAAACATACCCAGCTACCTAAGCCTTTCCCATAGAGCATGGTTTCTAGACCTTTAACCATTTCAGTTTCCCTCCTCTGGATACATTCCAACTTGTTAATATTCTACTTGAATTGTGGTGTCCAGAAATGGACACAGTATTCCAGGTGAGATCAAACCAAAGCAGAATAGAATGGGACTATTATTTCCTTAATTTAAACGAGGCACCCTAAAACTGCAGTCCTCCAGATGTTTGGGCCTCCAACTCCCAGATTTCCTGATCATTGAACAAGATGTCTAGAGTTTCTGGGAGTTGGGGGCCCAAACAGCTAGAGGCTGCAGTTTGAAGATGCCTGATCTAGACACTATACTCCTAGTGATGCAACCCAGAACATTGGATTTTTAATTGCTGTATCACACTATTGACATGTTCAGCTTGCATGTGAACATGTGTCAATAGTGTGATACAGCAATTAAAAATCCAACACTTAATAGTGTGATACAGCAATTAAAAATCCCCATCCACACTACCATATAATCCAGTTTCCATATCCAGATTAACTGCTTTGATCCAGTTTATATGGCAGAGTAGACTCATATAATCCAGTTCAATGCAGATAATTTGGATTCAGAAACTGAATTATATGGCAGTGTAGACTCAGCCTAAGGCTCCTAGATTCTTTTAACATGTACTGTTGTCAAGCCAGGTGTCACCCATCCTATTTCTATGCATTTCATTTTTTCTGCCTAAGTATAGTACCATAATTTCTCCCTGTTGGCATTCATTTTGTTAGCTTTGACCCAGTTCTTTAATCTGTCAAAAGTAATTTTGGATTCTAATCCTGTCGAGTCTAGGATATTAGTCATCCCTCCTAATTTGGTATCACTTGCAAATTTGATAAGCATGCCCTCTATTTCATCATCCAAGTCATTGATCGAGGTGTTGAATAGCGTTGGGCCCAGGACAGAACCCTGTGGCACCTCACTAGACACTTCTCTCAAGGATCAGGAGGAGCATTCCTGTAACGTCTTCTGCAAATGTGATGCTAGCTGCCATGGTTGGTTAGCATTTCAAGACAGGAGAAGAAAGCAAGAGTACTTTGTGTCAGTTGCAAGGGTAAGAACGTGGTTTTCAGGAGAAGATCATTGAGCATTGCTTGCAGGTTAATATCTCTTTCAGTAACGCAGCATGACCTGTCAGCCCAGCACTTAGCTCTAGGCAGTCCCATTGGCTAATTAAACACCCGGCTTTTGCCATATGGCCAGCCTCTGTTTTCTCCACACTTCCTGTCTGTCTCATGCTTAAGAGACCTTAAATTACCCTAGTGACTTGCCCTCCTTTTCTCTGGATCTTGTTTCTTTTTACTCCAAGCTGAGTAAGCACTGACAAAGGAGTAATGCAGGCATTCTTTTGTTTGTGTTTCCCTCAGAGAGGTTATAGCAATTTTCATCTTGACATGAGGAGGTTCATTACAACACTGTAAGAGACCCCCTGCAGTGACGGGATAACGGCTGTATAATTATGCAAGTAACATAAAAGCTTCCTGTACGATTAAAATATATTGTTTGAACTGATTTAGTAGGACTGATATGTTGCTTTCAGCACCACAAAAGGTTGTACCATTGTTCTCGGATACAGGGAGAAAGCTTGTAATTTACTGCCGATGAAATAACTCAGAGGCTGTAAAAGGAAAGCATTCCCTCAAATACACTCTAAGGAGGAATGCAACAGCATGAGAAAAATCTAGACGAAATATTAGAGTAGTAAATGAAACAATGCCATTAAGAAAAGCTGAAGGCTAACTAGGAAGAAGTGGGGTGAAGGACGGCCATTAGGAAAAAATGCACGGAGAGAGGGGGAGAGAGAAAATACAGAAACAGTCGAAATAAGGAAAGACTGGAGACTAAGAATCTTCATGTTGAGAAAAAGGGAACTTGTTTCCTCTGAGAGCCCTTGAAGAATAGCCTACTGAATAAAAGCTTGTGGTTAAACTATTGAATAGAGAGCAGAGTTTGGAAATGTTACCGAGTGAGGTTCAGAATCTCCTAGCCAGTGTGACCATGCTTTCTGTAAGCTGTGGCATTTGTGGTCCCAAAAATAAATTCCCCCAAGCTTTGGCAGAAACTCATAAACTCTGAGATTTTAGTATCACCAAGTAGTCAATCCTGAGTATTTGCTTTCATTATATAGCAAACATGTGCAAACTTGGGCCCTCCAGATGTGGTGGACTGCAACTCCCACAATTTACAACAGCCTAGCGGCTGTTAGGAATTCTGGGAGTTGAAGTCCAAAACACCTGGAGGGATTAAGTTTGCCCATACCTGTTATATAGCCATCTCAGGCTACCTGCTTCTATTTGATGGATATACAGGTTGAACATCCTTTATCCAAAATACTTGGGATCAGAATTGTTTTGGATTGGGGGGAGGTGGGATTGTTGCATTTACATACATAATGGATATGGGACCCAAGTCTAAAAACAAATTTAATTTACATTTCATATACACCTTAAACACATAGCCTAAAGGCAACTTTAGACATGACATTGTAAATAATTTTTGTGTGAAATAAGGTTGGAATACATGGACTCCTTAGAAAGCTGGGCTGTGGTGCAGCTGGTTAAGTAGCAATAAATCACTCTGACTATGAGGTCATGAGTTCGAGGCCAGCCCGTGTTGGGGTGAGCACCCGATAATTAAAATAAAAAATAGCCCCTGCTTGATGTTGACCTAAGCAACTGAAAGATAGTTGCATCTATCAAGTAAGAATTTAGGTACCGCTCTGTGGGGAGGCAAATTTAACTAATTTATAACACCATAAAACTCGTCCAGCTTCTGTTTGGAATGAGGAAGTATCCATCAAGATGCCACAATGGATGATGAAGCAGCTGCTCCCCCTGTGGCCGGAATCGAGCATATCCTGAGGAAGCTGGAGAATGTTAAATCGCCTGTGCTTCTCTGTCTCTGTCTCTGTCTCTGTCTCTGTCTCTGTCCCTATGTTTATATGGCATTGAATGTTTGCCATTATATGTGCACATTGTGATCTGCCCTGAGTCCCCTTCGGGGTGAGAAGGACGGAATATAAATACTGTAAAATAAATAAATAAATAAATAAATAAGCAAAGATCTCACTATCTCAGTCACCCATGTAGACATGGGTTTCGGATTTGGAGGTATTTCAAATTTTGAAACTTTGGAGAAGGGATAATCAACCTTTATATTTGTTACAGACATCTGCATAGTACTGCCTTGTTGCAGGAATTGAGAATAGTTCACTTTCTGATTTTTATTCCCCTATGCTGCTACTGCTGCTCCTTCTTTGTGCAGCATCTCCTCAAAAAACCTCAAGATCAGAATCAATCTCCCCTTGCCCTCACTGTTGAATACCACTGCCCTGGCTCTTGCTTCCTCGCTGCTGCCCATTCAAGCTATCCATCTCCGTGCACCCAGATCCCAGGATCCGGAAAGAAATGAAAGGGCCCGAGGCTCCACTCATTAGTAGGGCTAGCTAGACCGTCATCTCAGCCGCCCCCTGGCACTAATTATGCCACTGTGCGCGCAAGGAGATGCTGTATCTCAACCGTACCCATCTGAGATGAGGAGAGACTGAAAGCGGCCCAAGATGCCCTTCCCCCAGCTCATTACAGCAACACCATGACAGCCATGCAGGGAGGGAGTGGGAGACGGCATAGAGCTCAACTGGGTCTCCAGGGCAGCTGGCTAATGCGCGGCATCTCGCTCCGTCTCTAGTAATAGGCAGCAGCCCGTAAATGCCAGCACTCCAATTAGTCCTGCCCCCTGGCCCCATCACTGTGGAGGATGTCCTTCCAAGCAGGATGAGACGAAGAGCCCTTAGAACAGAGCAACTCTCATGGGGAAGATGACAAGTGTGTGTGGTGTGTGTATGTGTGTGTGTGGGATCATGTCCCATCACCAGGTGGATCTAGACTCCTCCTTCATAGGTCCTGCAGGAGGTCATGCCTACATGTCTCAAAGGCCAGAAGGGATGTCAAGTGCATTATTTTTAAAGATACCCTCCCAAGTGGTATCTACATCTAAATATGTATACGTCAGTGAACTGAGAGAGAAGGAGTACAAATCGTGTATCCGTCTCAGGGAAAAGGCATAGTTCTGCATATCACAATTCTGACATCTAAAAGTAGAAGGCTGGATGTGCTTTGTGGAGGATTTTCAGTGAAAGACAATGTGATTCTTTATTCCAAAACGTCATCCTCTTTCTGCCCTTAGGTTTCCTGGTGCAGATTAAAGCATGATTCCCTCCTGTCATTAGAACCTGCCCCTCCTTGAGCTTCTGAACAACAACAGTCCCTTTATTTGTTTAGTTCAACTCACCAATAATATAGCATCTCATGTTTTTTAAGTTTCTCCTTATACCTCATGTGTGTGATTAATCCCTTGCTCATAAATTCTGTGCCTGTCTACTTGTTTTGTCAGAATGCCCAATTCTTCTTTTGGCTCCTCCGGTCTTCTTTCTTCTACCTCCTTGTCTTCTGGCCTCACGCCAACCTCCTTCAGTCCATTCCCTAGCAAACTGTTGTTCCTCAGGTGTCATAGTTCCTTAGACGTCTTGTGTACATTGGCGAGGATCCTGGAGGAGTTTAATCTGCCTATCAAGCTTCTTGGGAAGTGACAAAATGTTAGCTTAAGGGAAAACTATCATTCTCTGTAACAGGTACCCCAATAGCAACCAATATATTCTCCATAAAATAACAGAGATTGAAATGATTACTGACATTATAATAACATAGGAAGGACATAAGAAAAGGCTTTTTCGATGATGGCATTTTAATTATGAAATATCTTCCCCTAAGAGGACCAGCTGATGCCAATGCACACAACTGTATAATATCCCACAATATCTGCTTTGAACTGGGTTATATGGCAGTGTGTGGACTCAGATAACCCAGTTCAAAACAGATACTGTGGATTATCTGCCTTGATATTCTGGGTGATATGGCTGAGTGGAAGGGCCTTTTGCTTCCTCTCCCTGCGTATTGATGCAAGGAAAAACAGATTAAAGTACAGCAGCAAATAAGCACATAACACAATTAAAAGCACAAACACCAATTAGGAAAACATATTTAAAATAGCATAACAGTATTAAATCAATTCATAATTTAGAAATTCATAAATTAAAAACCATCTGGATAGGATAGGCCTTTAATGTTGTTCTTTAATGATGCTTTTAATACAGATAGCGCATTCAACTGTCAAATTCACAATTTGGGGGCAGCTGATGAAAAGGTTCTTTGGTTAGCAGTTGCCAGCCTGATCCTGGCTGACTGAAGTAAATGTTCCTCTACAACAGTGGTGGTCAACTTGTGGGTCCCCAGATGTTTTGGCCTTCCAGAAATCCTAACAGCTGGTAAACTGGCTGGGATTTCTGGGAGATGTGGGCCAAAACACCTGGGGACCCACAGGTTGAGAACCACTGCTGTAGAAGACCTGTGTGTGGGGCAGATTATATGGGAGAAGGTGGTCCGATCAATAACCTGGACTCAAATTATGTAGGCAACAAACAACATTTTGTACTTTGTCCAGAACCGGCAGACAGTACAGTTAATTTAATATAGGTGCAATATAATAATCCAATACATTTCTGATTACTTCCTGTCCTTTCCTCTGTGGTAGTGCAGAAAAAATACCGTATGTGTGGGATCAAAAAACTTGAGCTGCATCACAGAGGCTATGTGCATGAGGATAGTAAGTAACTCCAAAACGTACATTAAGAGCCAGTTAACCTCCCTGAACAATGCAGCTGAAGTGCTAGCATCTGGGGCATAGCAGAATGAAAGTGACCAGCACTTTACTCCCAGTAAACAACAGTTCAAGGAGTAGAAGTAAGGACTCTCATTGTAACTCTTCAGCATATTGTCATTTGCTGATAGGAGGGGGCTGGTCATATCATCCTGCAGCGCCACACTAGCCATTGCCACAGAACTTCATAGAACAACTGATTGGCTTTAAAGGTGGATTTCAGGGATTGGATCTGAGGTATGAAGATGTGAATCAGCCTCGACATTGTAACTTCCCCGCCCCTGGGCCAAGATTTTGTCTTGTGTTTTTATTGTCGCAAAAGAGTTTGTCCCATTAAGATGCAACAGAGGAGTGAATTTACATTGAAAGAAATTGCATTTCCACAAAAGACATTTTTGGCCAGGTGTTGCCCATATGCATGCAAAGAGATATATTAATTAGTTTCCTGGGGAGCTAGTCCATAACAAAAACTCATTAATGGAGAAGCTGTTTGCTCTTTTCATTTAGATACTGCATATTTTATCATAAATAAAAAGTCTCAAATGATATAGACATAAAGAAGGTTTGTGCATATGCATGCATATGGGTATTTGTAAAATGTGAGTATTGCTGTTTGACATTATACTGAATTCTTCCTTTAGCCGGTATAGAAAGATAGTAAATGATCAGCAAATACTGGCCAATATAATTGTTCTCTGTTGTTACTCATCCCTTCAACTGGAGGAAAATAAATTGTAGTCTCAAAATATTTTGTTCTTTGTTGAAATACACATTTCAAAAAGTCAATTAAGCGCCAGACATGTCATTTGTGTCAAATGAGGCTATCTATGGAGGCAAATGCGTTTTGTCAGTTTGGGAGAAAAATTGTAGTCTAATCACCAATGACCAGAGGCACGTGACACTGGGGTGGCCTTGCAGGAGGGGCCAAGATGAAAGGTGCAGCAAGACGAGCAGGTACCGTCTGCAGTGCTGTAGGGCGAAAAAGAAAAGTCAAGAAAAGCAAATCCAGCCCAAGTCTAGTGAGACATTAACCTTACTCAGTTCAGTGCAACTTATTCCTACATAAATATGTATAGGATTGAAACCTAAATATTTTCAAGCTATGCCAGAATGTTTTACAAGTTGACTATTAAGTACAGAAATCGACTTCCTGCGGAAATAAAGCTTTAAAATGAAGGTGCCATATTTGCAGAAGTGAAGTCCCACTCCTCCTCTATTGCTAGCTGAGATCAAGGGACATTACTGTGCCTATTTATTTATTTAATACACTTGTATCCTGTCTTTCTCACACACACACACCCCGGGGGGGGGGGGGGCACAGGGTTCATGGCGGCCTCACAATCGGCAATCATTAGATGCCAAACACACAAATTATAAAACAATTACAGTTAAAAATAAATAGTTAAAACATCAATTATAAAAACATTATTTTAAAAATTACTCGTTCAAAGTCATAGTCCAAGGTCTGTCCATTGTCAGTCATATAAATCATTCTCATTATTATTGCTGTGTCTGCTGCTCAGATGCCTGGTCCCACAACCATGTTTCAAGTTTTTTTTCTAAAGGACAGAAGGGAAGGGGCCAACCTGATTTCATTAGGGAGGGGCCACCACAGAGAGGCTGTGTCTCATCCCAACCAATTGCACCTGCGAGGGTGGTGGGATCGAAAGCAGGGCCTCCCCTGACGATCTTAACCTCCGAGGTGGCTCATAGAGGGAGATACATTCAGACAAGTAAGCTGGGCTGGAACCATTTAGAGCTTTATAGGCTAAAGCCAGCACTTTGAATTGTGCTCGGTAGCAGACTGGCAGCCAGTGGAGCTGACGTAACAGGAGGGTGGTATGCTCTCTATACACCAGTTTGGTGAGCAATCTGACTGCCACCTGTTGGATTAGTTGAAGCTTCCCAACAGTCTTCAAAGGCAACCCCACGTAGAGTGTAGTCTATTTGGGATGTAACAAGGGCGTGGACCATCGTGACCAAGTCAGACTTCCCAAAGTATGAGCGCAACTGGCACACAAGCTTTACTTGTGCAAAGGCTCCCCAGCCACCACCGAGACCTGGGGTTCCAGGTGCAACAATAGAATCTAGGATCACTCCCAAGCTGCGAACCTGTGTCTTTAGGGGGAGTGTAACCCCATCCAGCACAAGCTGTAACCCTATGCCCTTTTCGGCCTTACGACTGACCAGGAGGACCTTTGTCTTGTCTGAATTCAATTTCAATTTGTTTGCCCTTATCCAGTCTGACAGCTGCCAAGCACCGGTTCAGGACCTGCACATCCTCCTTAGTGACAGGTGGAAAGGATGAATCTAGGATCACTCCCAAGCTGCGAACCTGTGCATACAGATGACACTGTACTCCGAAACTCCTGATGATCTCTCCCAATGGCTTAGGATGTCATTGGTTTTTGGCCAAAGAACTGAAACTTTGGCAAATACCGAACTTTGCTCAACTTCACCTTTTCCCACATATGGATAGGAAAGGAGGAACAATTCACTATAATCCAATACTAAAACAGCCCAGCAGAGAAAACTTAACTTAGTTCCCCCACTCTCTTCCCCATGCAGGAAAGGGATGGAGGGAGAAAAGTTTATCAAAATATATAGCTTCTGCATTCATTCTCGATACTTTCTTGTGCACTAAGAATAAAATGTCCTAGACAGAGAAGGATTAGAAACTTGACCTTCCTTTCCTGCCTGCTTGCATCCACTGCCAGCTATTTGTCCCAAAACATTATATGGGCAGATTATAATACAACCTCCATATCCATGGGGAAAACATCCCCAGACTTTGCATGGATTTGTGAGATTGCAGATAATAGCAAACTTTGTTGAAATGATGGACCTCCGGTCAAAGAATACCATGGAGACACACTGGAAGACCCAGAAAATGCCTTAAAGGGCTATTTTTTATCAGATGAGGATACACTTAACCATGCATACCGTTCCCACAGCTATGGGACTCATACTGTATGGGATCTGGTTTAGCCAGTGTTACTTAAATGACTGCCTTCTGTTCTTGCTGAGGAATTTAAGCCATCTCACAGTCCTAATATTCTTTTCTTGGGTGTAAAGTATGGGAGAATATCGGGGATTTTAATGTTGGTACATAAGGGGGTATACACGTGGAGGAAGCTATTGCTTTTATCTTATTTTATGGATTTTATTGATTGATGTTTTATATGGTTTTACCTTTTTATGTATTTCTGTTTGATGGATTTATATGCCAGTATGCTGTAAGCCGCCTTGGGTCTATGTTGCGGAGAAAGGCGGGGTAGAAATACCCCAAATAAATAAATAAAATACTTTCCCCCAAAACTGTGTTAACTCTTCACAAGGAATAAAAGCTTTTTGTTTGAGAGAGAGGAACAGAGTTTCGATCCAGAGTCCCTGTTTTACATGGGCAACATAACAGAAATAATTGATTCTATCCCGAAGCCAAAGGAAAAAAGAAGATCCATGGGTTAAAGATCTTAGGATAGTGATCTTCTTGTGAGGTCATTCTGTATAGACATTTTCACACTCAAAGGTTAATTGAGGCTGACCAGTGTCTATGGGGTTACTTCAGATGTCATGTTTCATTCATTAACATCATTATCATTGTTGTCTTGCCTTTGTGTCATTTCCGACTTATAGCAACCTTAAGGCAAAGCTATCATGGGATTTCCTTGGCAAAAATTGTTTGAAAGGACTTCATTTTGCCTCCCTTTGATTCTGAGAAAGGGAGATTCGCCCAAGGTCAGCCAGAGGGGTTCTATGAATGAGTGAGGATTTGAAGCCTAGTCTTCAGGGTCTTAGTCCAATTCTCAAACCATCACAGCATGGTGGCTCTCTCGCTAGCATCATAGTAAGGAACAAAGGCTTGGAAATTATGAGGGTGTACACTGACAACCTCAAAGGAACAGGGTTGTGAAAGCCCTACTTGGTTTTGATAGAATATGGGAAATTACAGTAACATCTTGAATTTACTGTACTTTGCACTGTTTCACATGAAGCAGGAAAATCACATTCAAAGCACCCCTGACAGATGGCCATCCAGCCTCTGTTTAAAAGCCTCCAAAGGAGCCTCCACCACACTCCAGGGAAGAATTCCACTGCTGAACAGCTCTCACAGTGAGGAAGTTCTTCCTAATGTTCAAGTGGAATCTCCTTTCCTGTAGTTTGAAGCCATTGTTCCGCGTCCTAGTCTCCAGGGCAGCAGAAAACAAGTTTGCTCCATTAGTTTATTAGTGACTCAAACCATTACACTGGGCCATTTTATATTACACAGTCATAGAACTATATCCCATTTTAACTGTGATGACAACATCCTGGGGTTATATAATATGATAAATCACAAGAGCCCTCTGGCTCAGAACTCCAAAACACACTAACTGCAAATCCCAAGTTTCCGTAGGATGTTGCCATGGCAGTTAAAGTAGAACACAGCACTATCATTGTGGAGCATTAAAATGCCCAGTGTGTTTGTTCAGTTAGTAATGAATTGGAGAAGGTCAGGCAAATTTGGAAGTTGAGTCAAGACAATACATAAATTCTCCTGGACAGCTAAAAGGCACACCAGAAAATATGAATTCAATTGAACTGGATGTGAGCACAATCAGTCTCAAGTTCACAGCTAGGGAATACATCTGGATTCAGTCCTGAACAAGAATGCTCTGGTTTTGGTGGTAGTAAGGTCTATAAAAATGAGCCTAAATGTGGCCCCTTCTACACTGTCATAGAAAATCCATATTAACTGCTTTGAACTGGATTATATGGCAGTGTAGACCATATAATCTAGTTCAGAAGCGATAATGTTGATTATCTGTTTTGATTATCTGAATTATACGGCAGTGTAGAAGGGGTCTGTTTTGTGCCCCTCCTTGGAAATATCAGATGTGGTCACTTGTGCATGGAAAAGTCTTTGGAAATTTAAACTATCCAGAATGCTCCAGCCAGCCATTGACTGACACCATTTTCATGGGCATGTGATTTCCTTGTTGGAACAGCTTCACCGGCTATTGAACTGAACTATTTCGAGACACAACTCAAAGTGCTGGCTATAAAACATGACTCATGACCAGGATATTTGAGAGATCACATTTTCACACAGGAGTCCGAGTAAGTTTTAAGAAGTCTAATATTTGGTATGAATGTGAGAGAGGGTGGTTTTCACGGTGGCTGGTTCCACACTCCAAACCCCCCTCCCAGGGGAGGCTGAGCAGTCTCCATCTCTGTTGTTTTTCTGCATCAGATAAATAACTTTTTATTCAGACAAGTGTTTGATATTTGCACCAGGGGTGGGAATTTGGTAACTCTCCAGATATATTTGGCCTGCAACTAGCAGCACAGCCAATTGTGAGTTTGTAGTCTAACAACACCTGCAAGAACACATAATTCCCACTTGCTGCTGAAACATGCTTTCATCTGATGGGTGCTATTATTTCCTTCTTATTGATATGTTTTTCCCCTTGGTGGCTTTTAATGCTTAGTTATACTTTTGTTAGTTTGCACTTTATTGCTAGTCACCTTGAGCATTGTTTTTAGTGGAAAGACAAGAGATCAGTGCAATACATAAATAAAGCTCCACTCCACCATTATATTTGTCACTTATCTGGTGAATAGGTTCAGGCCACTGAAAACAGTATTACCAACAGTAGGAGCTATTGTTCAAAGGTTAATCTTTCCAGCCTGAATTCATACAAAACCAAGTCAAGGAATTCCTCCCCTCTACACTTCACTAAGAGGATCTTTCCAAGTTGAAGATGACTGCAAATTGCTTTGTGGGCGTTTGAGAGGAGATTTAAAAATAGCTTGGATGGACCTCAACCCACGCGATTCCTCCCTAAACCAATTATTTTACATTCTCTTCCTCCCTCTGTCATAATCTCCCCTTCCAGAAACTGTGCCGGTTCCTTGATTTCTTCCTTTCAGCTTGGTCTGGAGCCAACAGCCAACCTTCATGATCCTGGAGACCTATTCCACTGAATAAGCAGTTTTCTTCAGGTGAGTGACTTGGGTCAATGTGTGCAAGGGGATTAAAAAACAAGAGCTAGCGGGCTATCCATTAAAGAGCTGCAACTCAATTAAGGCTATTGATTAATCAATGAGAGCAAGCATGACTCCACTCCTCAGTGATAATAAAAAATCTTGCCCAGTGATGGACAGCTACAAACAGAGAGGTCTGGATTTCAGGGTAGGTCACAAGTGGTGGTGAAGGAAGATCAGCAAGCATGAAGCTAGCGAGACAGACCTGTGCCTGACAATCCCTTTGTAAAGCAGGTGTCCAGAATTTTTATTTTGTTCCTACAGTAATGCTAAACTCCTTAACAGCCTACAAACAGCAACATGGAATGAGGCAACCTACTCCTTTGCTCTTAGAGGAATATTGTTGTCAGGTGCAGAGTTCAAAATGGTTCATGTAATTTCAAGGTTTTTATCCTTTGGTCCGTTATGATTAAATCCTTGCAGGAAAATGATAAAGCTAAAGAGATCAATTATATAGGAGCCCTCTCTGGATCTGAACATGGAAATTTTGATGCCCAAGTAGATCCTGTAGTAAAAACTACAGTGGGTATCAGTATAACCATAAAATACATGAAACCATTGGGATAGGTCATCCGGAGTTTTGGTGTGCTGTGCCACCTATATGCAGATGATGCCCAACTGTACTACTCCTTCCCATCCAAAGCCAAAAAAAGCTGTCCTGACCCTAAACCAGTGTCTGTCATCAGTAATGGACTGGATGAGGGCAAACAAACTGAAACTTAATCCAGACAAGACCAGGGTCTCCTGATAACTCAGAAATCAGGGAATAGGGATGCAGCCTGTGCTGGATGGGGTCACACTCCCTCTAAAGACACAGGTCTGCAGTTTGGGGTTCCTCCTTGACTCAGCGCTGAACTGGAGGCCCAGGTATCTGTGGTGGCCATGAGGGCCTTTGCACAATTAAAACTTGTGTGCCAACTGCACCCATTCCTTGAGAAGCCAGATCTGGCCACGATGGTACATGCCTTATTTACATCCTGTCTGGATTACTGTAACACACTTTACATGGTGCTGCCTTCAAAGAATGTTTGGAAACTTCAGCTGGTCCAAAGAACTGTAGCCAGGTTGCTAACTGGGTCTGGTTACAGTGAGTGGACAACTCTCCTGTGGCAGCAATTCTACTGGCTGCCAGTTTGTTTCTGGGCACAATTCAAAGTGCTGGTTGTGACTTTAAAATCCCTGTACTTCTCAGGTTAAGGCCATTTAGCTGACCGCATCTCCTTGAATGAACCTGCCCAGATCTTCAGGAGAGGCTCTTCTCTCAGTTCCACCCCAATCTCAAGCCAGGTTGGTGGGAATGAGAGAGCGGACCTTCTCGATGGCTGCCCTTCTGGACCTCCTTGCCAGGGAAGCCAGTATGGCCCCTCTCTGTTTT
The DNA here is from genome assembly GCF_035594765.1 of Anolis carolinensis. Lineage (NCBI taxonomy): Eukaryota > Metazoa > Chordata > Lepidosauria > Squamata > Anolidae > Anolis > Anolis carolinensis. The sequence goes on along the minus strand of NC_085844.1, from coordinate 187,198,301 downwards.
CCTTCCAGTTGTAGGCTAAAACCTTTTTATTCAGGCAGGTTTTTGAAGAAATGTTTTAAAGATCAAATAAAAGGATACTGTGGTTTTTAGCTTTGATTATGTTTTTATGGATTTTAACTGTTAATTTAGGACCATTGATGTTTAATTCTTTTTTCATGAATGTCTAGTTGTAGATTTTAAATTGTATTGAAATGCTTTTAATGTAAGCTGCTTTGAGTCTCCTGTGGAGAGAAAAAGTGGGGTAATAATAATAATAATAATAATAATAATAATAGGGTCTTTCACAAAATTGTTGTCCAGCATGAATTTGGGAGGCCCTGGCAAAGCAGAGACCTGCCAGATCCAAAAAGGAGGATCCGTGAACCCTGGCGAGACAGCAAGCACCTAATGGAAGTTTTTTTTTCAAATAAGAATCTCACCAAAGTTGAAGGAAATCCACTGAGGTGTTTATTTCATTCCAGCTGGAATGGATGACGGCCGCAATCATTTGCCCAGGAGCCGACATAACTCAATGGGCGAAGAAACACAATATTTATAGGAAAATACAGAGCTGTCAAATTCAATTTTCCCTCGCCCGCCCCCCCATGCCAGCTTCACGCTGATTGGTGGAAGGCATTAGCTGGTCGGGAGGGGCGGCTGTGGGTGGCAACGCTCTGTCCAGTCAGAGTCCTTGCCCTGCTTCGGCTCCTCAGCCAATGGGAAGGGAGGAGGCGGGCTAAGTGGGAAATAATGAAGGGGATGTAAAGATGACAGATTTAAGGTGACCAATGCTTGCCCAACGACTCAGCAATAGCTTAGGCTCTCAATCTGAATCTAAGTTATTGTCTTAGTCTTTTGAATCCGCATCTTTGTCTAGCCCCAAGAGGCTAGGTCCTTTTGTTTTGTCTTGCTGTAATATGGAGTTCATTGTTGGACTAGAAGCTTGGTTTTGGATCAGGATGTGACACAGCGGGGAGGCGGTGGCAAAGTCCCTGGTTCCTTGTAGATAGAGAATTGCCCTTCATGTTGGGTGATCCAAAATGTCCATAGATCCTATCATTCCAGATGGCCTAGCTTTCAGCTCTCCGAGGTCTGGTCTGATAAGAGCCATTTACTTATTGTCCATGCAAATGGGCTTGGTGAAATCCTTTGTTAGGAGATTATTGGCTCAGGAAGTTTGGAAACTCCAAGAGCCATGTGTTGCTGGCTTTTATGAAAACAGGCTGCTTTCCTTCATATTTTTCATATAGGCATATATACACATAGGGAATAAGGAGTGGGGCAGGGGAGCATACACAGAGTTCATAGGAAGAGAGGGAATCATGCAGGGTCTAAGGGGAAGTCACGTCAGCCCCCCCAAAGTCCATAAGAGTTCATAAAGTTTGGCAAGAGTTTATAAAAGTACCTATAAGGTTCATGAGAGTTCATAGAAAGTCCATAAGAGTTCATGGGGGTGTATAGAAGGCCCTAGGAGCACTGAGTAGTCAGAGTCTGTTCATAAAACAGGAGTTTCATTCATAAAAAGTAATCTAATTAATAAATAATAGCCAAATTGGTCAGATGCTAGTTTAGGTTACAGGGGCGTTGCCATGCGAGGCCATGGGGCCATGGAAAAGTCTTAAGTCTCCACATGGGGAGAGATAGGGGATTATGGTTTGGAGCTTAGAAAGACACACGGAGAGAGAAAGGGAGAGCAGAAGATACATTTTTAAACTGCTGTTGGGGCATGTGTGTATGGCCGGATTAATTTCAGCATGGCTCCTTCTAAACCTGCGGAACTCACAGCTGCAGGTCAAATCAGGCTAAACGCAGGTGGTTGCCTTGGTTCGACCACACGATCATACAGTCACTGGACTGTTATGAGTTGGGAAGGTTGAGTATGCATTAACTAGTAATGTATTTGTCTTCTTTTACTCAGATTAACTTTTGAACTGTACTTTATCCTCTGGGAGAACATAAATATATTTACCACATTTTTGCAAATTATGTCAACAAGCCAGTGATTGGATCTGATGTTATCTCTTCTGAAATCATTCTTAAAATTTCAACTTTAAAATCTCCATGCTTTCACAACTCAGAATACACATGATTAAATCCAGAAATCTCAGGTCAGTACATATAGGCTGAGACTCTCTTGGTGACATATGACTTACATGCAGTTCTTTATGGATGGGGTGCAGGGAGCTTTCTCTAGCCCTTCATGCATTATCAAACCCCTTTCAGGAAGCTATCAAACCCTAGGAGGAAGTAATGTTGCTGCCACAGCTTACCAATAGAGAAGGAAATTTCTGTCCCCGTTTCTGTCCTTCTCAGGGGGAGCTGCCAAGGCTGGGGGGCAGGGGGGGGGCGCTCAGGACTGCACAGATGGAATATGATTGTTTGCTTGCTTGATGCAGGATCTCAGCCTTAGTTGTCACTCAATATCCCACTTCTGAACATTATAGTATCCAAAATTACAACATTCAATTCATCGTGGCAAAGCTGTGAGTGCCAGTTTTGTTTGGATCTTACCAGTCAGTTGGCTTTTTAAGGTCCAATTATCACCTCCACCACAATCAACTAGACAATGCAGTTGGCTCTCAAATACTGTGATGGTTATGATTGTTCTATTTATTTATTTATTTATTTATTTATTTATATTTCAACTTCTAAGGCATTTTTCCATCTGAAGGAATGCTAAGTGGTTTAGAATAGAAAATGGAAACACAATGGTGACATAACAGAGCATCAATTAAAATATACGATTAATCATTCATAGTCAGACTAAATAGCCACTAGACCACTTTAAGTCAAAAACAGACTCTGACAGTCATAATTACTTAACAAGGAATTTATTTATAGCTATAGAATTAAATCCACAAATTGAAGATAGTTTTTTTTAAAAAAAATTAACTGTTTAATTTTCAGTTCCTTAAAACTGATTGAAGAGTTATTTGGTTGGTTGGTGTTTTTACAAAAATATTAATGTCACAAACCACTGCGCTGTGAAACAAAGGAAATTTCTATAAATTATAAAAAGTAGCTTCTGAAGCATGGGCCCCTAGTCCCTGTTCTATAGGGTTTACCTCAATCCTTGGCAGGTGCCAATGAATTCTGAGAGCTGGAAGTGATCTGTACAGAATTACCCAAGAACAGGTTGGTTCAGAAGAATATTCTCCCCATCACCACCTCATTAATTTCAATTTACTTCCATTTTCAAGTAATTATGTTTCAGATTGCAGCCCAAGCCTGAATGGTGATTTGGAAATGTGGCCTCCCTGGTGCAACAAAAACATGACTGTCAATAACAAGAGCTGTTTCTGGTTAAATAGGACAAGGAAATGAAGAGCCAAGGAATCAGGACTGCCAAGTTTGTAACCTCAAATGCTGTCATGCATCAAAACAGGGGCCAAGTTCTGCCGTTCTTCCTATTCCTTTCTTCCACAGGCTTCCCATTCTCCTTTAGTTTTACTACTAGCTTGGGGAGTCGGCAGTGCCTGGGTTATTAGAAGAAAAATAGTTTGTTTTGGGATGTTCGGTAATTTCACTTAAGTTTGGTCCAGATCGATCGTTGGGTGAACTACAACTCCTAGATTTCCGAGCAATCACCCCCAAACTCTGCCAACATTCACAGTTGGCCATATTGGGTCTGTGTGCCAAGTTTGGTCCAGATCCGTCATCAGCTGGGTTCAAGGCTCTCTGGATAAGGGTGAACTACAACTCCCAGATCTGAGGTCAATACCTCCAAACCAGGCCTGTGTGCACAGTTGGCCATGTTGGGCCTGTGTGCCAACTTTTGTCCAGATCTGACATCAGCTGGGTTCAGTGCTTTCTGAATGCATGTGAACTACAACTCTCAAAATTAAGGATCAGTCTCCTAACCCCTGCAGTATGTTCAGTTGGTCATGGAGCTTCTCTGTGCCAAGTTTGCTCCCAGTCCATTGTCAGTGGGGATCACAGTATCAGTGAATATACTGCAAGTCCCATAGTAGTAAGCATCTTTCAGCATTGTTATCAAGCAATTTAGAGCAGCATTGGATAGTGAAATCCAAGCAGCTGTGGGTTAAGCCTGGTGAGAAAAAAGAAGCCAATAATTTCCAGAATATATCTCACCAAGTATTTTATTTAATTTCAGCTGAAAGTGATGCCAGCCTGCAATAGTTCGGCAAAATAATCTGAGATACATAACATAGCAAACCATGCACTTTTATACAGTTTTCAGGTTCAAAATTCCAACCACCCTGGCTGGACCCAGCCTTGCTGTGATTGGCAGGGGCTCCCTTGGTCAAAGGTACACAGATTTAACATGGGAAGTGTTTGTTGGTCCCTTTTGCAAATTGTCCAAGATTTAACTCTTATTATACTATCATTCCAGCTTGGTGTACTTGGCAAAACTATAAGTTCCCTGATTATAAACTATCTATTAGGGGGGAGTCACCTTCGACTTCAGCACCCTGTTCCCTAATACTACAGAATTGTATTGCTCAGTATTTGTTGCCCGGCTTTTAAGGTGAGTTTTAGGGAGGCACACCAGAAAACAGCATAGCTCTGACATCGTAGTTACACGACCCATGAAGGATCTTGGCCTATATTTTACACAGACTATTCTTCATTTTAGCCATTCACAGATGCATTTCCATGACAAACTTAAATTTATTTAAGAAAAAATTCTGACAGTACTGGGTTTTTCAAAAAGTGGACTTATGCCTGCCACATGCCCACTCTTTGAAGACTCCTAGACTTTGCCCATCCAAACCTTCTCTCATAAAGGGATTTACAAACACTGTAGAGCAGCAATACACAATGACAAATTATCTAAATAATGAAGATAATGCTAAGATAGGATAAAGACACCAATTTCATTCGCAAATTCAAGTCATGCATTTACCTCTAACATTGCTTTCTGTTAGTTCCAAACAGCCAGTCTGGATCTTTTTTCTTTGCCATCTGGTACCTGGGACTAGCAGCTCATCTGCCACATTTCCTCTGCTAATACTACAGCCACCTGCTACAGACAGGACACCTCTCTTTATATGTTTATCCTTTCAGTTAGGCCCTGAGGTCTATGGGCTTCAATAAATTTCTGAAATGATGGGGCTGTAATAACCAAGTCCACAAACCAAATGCAACACTTAGCAATGGACAAAGTCAACCAATAGCACAACCTGGAAAAGTTCCATCCTGACAGGAGAATCTGGAAATTGTTGGGAATTATTTTTCCAAGTGCTGTCCAGGAACCTGATCTTAGGCAGAATCAAACAAACTTTCCTGGATTGAACTCAGGGGGCTTCAGCATTCCTAATTCTGCTGAGGATTAGACTGCAAAATTCTAGAAGCAACAGCAGGCAATCTTCAGCTTTAAGTAGTAGCTTGAGAAAAGCATTTGTCAAATGAAGGGGTGAGGCCACAGCTTTCTTCTGTAGCATTTGATTGGTTTCTCTTGCCATCATCCCTGCTCCTGCTCACTCTGCCATTTGTTTTTTAGCCCAAAAAAAACCTGCCATAGAACATTAATACAGTGTTGAAGACATAGCAAAAAGGCATCTCCCTAGTTTTATTAGCTCAGTGACATTTTCCCTGTTGTTTCAGTCTGGCCCTTCTCTGTAACAGAAGCAACAAAAGAATCAGCTTAGGGCTCATTGTCAATTGCAGTGGCTTCCATGTAGGGATGTACTGAGTCCACTCTGGATTTTATTGTAAACTGTAATTATCCAAAGTCCTGAATGTATTTGAGGGATAGGGTTCAGCATCTTGCATTATTTCTTTAATATTTGGAATAATACCAAAAACATACCGAGTTCCAAATTAGAGTAATAGATAAAGTCATTGATAGATAACAACGAAATCAGATGCACTGCATCACTGAGATAGAAGCCACCTGACTCCACTGAAGGATGAATTCTAGTCTGTTGTATAAGACCAATATGCCAAAAATTGTAAAGGGAAGCTCTGTTTGAAGGCATGCTATTTTTGCAGGATTGATCCCACCAAAATCATATTTAAATATAAAGAAGTTTCCCATCAATACTTAGTATCTAGATAGCAAAGTGAGCAGACACCGGGGACAAGATTCTGCATTGCCTCAGCCAGTGGAGTTACACTGTGCTAGCACTGTACAATATTAATACAAACTATGAGAGACAGAGAATGCACATAGCTGTAAATGCATTGTGAAATGCACAGAAGCAATATACAATGTGCAAATTACAGTGTGCAGCGTCAGTCCACAGTGCACACTGATACAGTTCTCTAGGGTTATAATTGTGCATCTGCAATATTTCAAAATGTGAGATAGGGTGCAGATCTCGAGTGGCCCACTCAGGGGAGGGAGCAAGAGTTTTGAATAGCTGTAAAACTTGTAAGATGTTGTGCTTTCTTTGTATTTTTATGCTTGTACATTTTGAAGCATCTGCTTGTACATGCATCCCTTTTGCCTAAATTGAATTAAGGACCTCATTACACTAGAGCAGGGGTCCCCAAACTTTTTAAACAGGGGGCCAGTTCATGATCCTTCGGACCGTTGGAGGGCCGGACTATAGTTGGCCACCGAGCAATAATAATAATAACAACAACAACAACAACAACAACAATAAAGATAGTTGGAAGAGATCCTTTGGGCCATTGAGTCCAATCCACTTCTGCCTTTGTGCACCGAAAGTACAAGCAAAGCACCCCTGACAGATGGCCACCCAAATAATAATAATAATAATAATAATAATAATAATAATAATAATAATAATAATAATACAGGGTTTTGGAACACAATACTCCTGAACTCACAATCATGTTAAAAAACAAAGTATGGATTGTAGATGTTGCAATCCCAGGGGACAGCAGGATTGAAGAGAAACAACTGGAATAGCTGACACAATATGAGGATTTAAAGATCGAATTACAAAGACTCTGGCACAAGCCAGTCAAGGTGGTCCCAGTGGTGATCAGCACACTGGGTTCAGTGCCTAAAGGCCTTGGCCTGCACTTAAACACAATCGGTGCTGCCAAAATTACCATCTGCCAGCTGCAGAAGGCCACCTTGCTGGGATCTGCACGCATTATTCGCCGATACATCACACAGACCTAGACACTTGGGAAGTGTTTGGCATGTGATCCAGTACAAGAGCCAGCAGAGTGTCTGCTGTGGACTCATCTTGTTGTGTTTCAAATAATAATAATAATAATAATAATAATAATAATAATAATAATAATAAGGGTTGTAAGAGAAGAAGAGACCCCTTGGGTCATTTAGCCCAACCCCCTTCTGCCCTTGTGCCATGAGGGCCAGATAAATGGCTTCAATGGGCCGCATCCGGCCCCCGGGCCTTAGTTTGGGGACCCCTGCACTAGAGCATGGCTCCACTTTAAATCCAGTATCTGATTCCTGCAGAATTCTGGGGCTTGTAGTTTGTGGGGGGGGGGGGGGCTTTAAATTGCTAAGCCAGGCAGATCCTGGGCCTCCCTAAACTACAAAGCCCAGAATTCTGCAGGATGAAGAAACTGGATTTAAAGTGTATCCATTCTCTGACCTCTGTGGCTTGTCTTCAACCTAGTGAGTTGTTTCTCTGTCCTGCCTTAATTGGCTTAGCAGACGCTCATCAGGAATGAATCCTCTTATCCGCGGTCCTAGCTTATCCACATCAGGGGCAAAATGTTATGCAGAATACCATCTGCAGAAGCAATAGTAAACGAAGTGGCACAAAAGTGCTAATAAAATGTGTGTGTGTGTGTGTGTGTGTGTTAAAGGAATTTCATTCCTAGCATGTTTTTGCTTGCTTTAATAACATGATGGTTGTGATAGAATGACCTCATATGATAAAGTCCTTAAGTAAATTGGGTTGTATTTCCCTGCTATATAGTGAGCTGTATTTTATTTCTATTTAAATTAGGGGAATTTTTTCCTGTTTTCCATTGTTACATATAAATGAATCATGTGCAAATCTGTGCCTGCTTTAATCTTTGTGTGTGTGGGGGGGGGGGAGGGGTTGATTTGCAAAGGGGCCTTCCTAAAGACAACCCATCATATACTTTGCTTCCTCCTCTAGTATTTTGGCAAAAAAAAGATAAAGGACACTGCAGGGAGATCAATCTTGTTTTTCTGAGTTTTATTAGCTAACTCTTATCTCTTGCTTTATTTCCAAACAGAGCTTTGATGTCTTGCTTTTTTCGTTTCATGCAATGTGATTAAATTCAAATGGGTTTTTCTGTGGGCTTCGCCACATGTTTAGCAAAGAGCTGATTCCAGCACACTGAGTAAGGAGGCCAGTAGAGCTGGTTTATAAGCAAGTGGAAAGCCTTGGAAATTTGAGGAAGGAGTTTCTAAAAGGGTATCAGACTCTTGTTTGTACATCACGAAGGTGGCTGCCTCTTTTTCCCACAGAACTTGGGACCAAAGTATATGTTACATATAAACTATAATCACAAAATGCTGGCAGCCTGCATCTTCCTTGGAGGGGATGATTTCCAGTGGAAAATCAGGAGGGGAGAGGAATGGGTGGGTGTCTTTAGCAGCAAAATGTTTACCTTCCAGCAGAGGGAACTAGAGCTCCAATGTTCTGGGGCAATGAATGTTTTACAGGAAAGTTTTAGAGGAGTTGTTAAGGGTGCTGAACCATTCTATACTCCAGACAAGTCCTGTTAATTTTAAAAAACCCAATATTTTACACTTTTCTATTACAAATTCCTCTCACCCTACTCTGCAAATGGTGAGTATATCAGGTGTTTGGAGAATAACATAAGCATTTTCATTCAGTCTGGGTGGCACACCCTATCGGATTTCCTTAGCCTAAGATAAGGAAGAGAAGAGCCAAGATACCAGCCTCCACTCAGACAAGGAAGAACCAAAGACAAAGAAGAGAAGAGGCAAGACCACAGTCTCCATTCAGAGCAAGGAGAAACTGGTAGCCCTTCCCTGGAACTGTTGGAAATTGAATCTGTGCAATCTCCTCTTTCTCATGAAGACCAAGAGCCAAGCACCGAATAACTTTATCCCTCTGAATATTGGTAGACTAAAATGCCAACTGCAAAAGAGCAGAAAAACCTTTAGAGCACACTGTAGTAATGAGGTCAATTGTGCTGATTTATAGCTAGCTTGAAATTAGCATGGTCGAGGCCATTTCTTTGCTGCAAACAACTGTTCTAAAAATCTCCATTTAGCATTGTTTAACCTTCCTTGCTCTATCACTTTGCTGCCTTCCACTTGCTTGATTCTTGGGTTATTCTGTTTGTTACCCTGAATGGCACTGGATTGCAGTTCCCCTCAGAATGCCTGTTCTGCTTCAACTGCAGATATTCTCAAGCATGTACTTGCTCTTCTGGACTGCCTTCCCTTTTTCTCTGGCATCTCTCTAGAGCAGAGTTTCTCAAACTGTGCTCCTCCAGATGCTTTGGACTTCAGCTCCCACAATTCCGAACAGCTAGTAAGCTGGCTGGTAACACTGCTCTAGAGGAAGTTTGGAGTTCCATTCTGGAAAGAAGCCATACATGATGAATAGTGAAATGTTCTCTGCCACTTGTCTTGGTCAAACTGCCTTGTGTTCAGGTGAGGAAGAAATCTGCAAAGTTAACTCTGTCACGGTCATCTCCACCAGAAACTGGACTGTTCCTTCTCTCCCCCTGAAGTCATTAGAGTCAAGGGCCCTGCGAGTGGAAGAGAAATAAGAGGCCAGCAAGGCATATTGTCATCATTTCCCACTTCTTTTTAAACAGGCAATTTAAAGGCACACAGTTTTCATGATTTGTTATTGTTTTTATTGACCTTATATAAATCACTCTGGGAGCCTTGTCAGGAGACAAACAGAGTGAAAATACTTACAATAAAGTAATGATGAAACATATTCATCATATGGAATCCTATTTTTTCCCCTCACAGAGGTACATTTCCTCTGGGTACTTTGTCTGGGACAACATACTGGCAGTGAGGGATACGCACAGCCAAAACCAGGCAAAGTTACTTATTTTTGTACTATTCCTTATCTCCTCACTCTCTTCCTATCCTCTATGTTTTTGAGAGAGTACAGTATATAATTTTCTTGCCTGATCACTTGCAGAGGGCTTCTAAAATTGGGCCAATGGCCATGTGGAGTTCTAAACTCCATTGGGCCAATGGCCACATGGAGTTATTTAGTGCTGATCTAGAACACTGGCCACATCTTTTGTGACTCATTTTCACCCTGTGAGGATGGTTAATCCATTTTAGGACCCTTCTACACTGTCATATAACTCAGATTATCAAAGCATATAATCCACATTATCTGCTTTGAACTGGGTTATATGAGTCTACACTGCCATATAATCCTGTTCAAAGCAGATAATCTGGATTTTATATGGCAGTTTAGAAAGGGGCTTGGCTTAGAACATATCCAGCACCTTCCTAGTTATATGATGTAGAGAGAGATATCAATAGTAAATATAAGAACTGTCCAGCTAGATCTACACAAAGGACTTCTTCATCCAGAATTTTATTCCCACAGTGGCCAACAATCAGAGCAGGACATGAACACAATGGCAGTCTCCTTCTTATGTTCCCTAGCAACTGATACACAGATGTATATATCTCTATGTCTAGAGATATTATACAATGCAGTAGGAGTTATCCTCTCTACAGGATATAGGAACAAATTCAACAGTTTAATTATGCACTATATGGACAAGAGGTTGTAATAGGAGGGTGTGTGTATGTGTCATCTACCATTTCTGATCATCTGTTCAGTTAGTGAAGAACCCTAGGATTCCTTGGAACACACGATGAAAAACCATTACTCTATGGCAGGGCAACTGAGACAGCTTGTATCTCCCAGTGCCAGGATATTATGAATTTAAGGACATAGGAAGCTGATTAATATACTCCTGTCTATTATTTCATCTAGCCCAACATTGTCTACTCTGACCAGTAGAAGACAAAAACAAACGAAAATGAAAACAGATGAAAACGTGACCATCCTATGGTGATGGTAATGGCTGAAAAAAGCAAATGTTTCATCTTTTCCATCAACTGAGGACCCCAAAGATACTCTGACTATTAAAATAACATGTACTTCTGTTTAGCTGAGTCTCAACCCTAGGGAAGGGGAATCATTTTTTTCCCATTCAATTCCTGGCTTTTGCAGACCAAAAATGTAACATTTTCAAGCTCTAGTATTGTTTATAATGCCATGCATAAAGGGACTTCTGGCTCAATGTCTTCCATGTTCCACAACATGTAAGCGCTGTGCCCTGGCTTTTCTCCCTTTGGATTTGTATTAAAAATGTTTAGGAAATGTTTGACTTTGAAAGGCAGACTTGCTCAACCTCAGTTGATTCAAACGATTTGGAGTATAACTTGGGTTCCCTCCCATCAGCCTCAGCAGAAAGAGGATATTGAATGCATCTAGAGAGACAGAGTTTGAAGAAGGCAGCTTTAAAGCAGGTGTTTAAAAATATTCAATATGATAGCCGATTTAATATGTACCTGTCTAAAGGAGGGCCAAGAATATAAAAGAATATAGGGGGAAAGAAACAATATTAATTGCGAAGAAAAAATAGCATTCAAATGAAAACATCCCATATATAAACAATAGCATTGTTGCAAGCATAATTGATTAAGCCTAGTGTTTGGGAAACAGATGCCATGGATACTCCTAATCCTTGGACACCCCTACAAACCTGAATGACCACAGAGGAAACCAGCTTTTTCAACTCATGTGTGTTTGTGTGTATATGCCTTCAAGTTGCCTCTTGACCTAAGGCAATCCCATGAATTTCATAGTGTTTTCTTAGGGCCCTTCCACGCAGCCATATAACCCAGAATATCAAGGCAGAAAATCCCACAATATCTGCTTTGAACTGGGTTTTCTGAGTCCACACTGCTATATATTCCGGTTCAAAGCAGAAAATGTGGGATTTTATTCAGCAGTGTGGAAGGGGCCTTATATAGCCTATAGCATCGGGTATTCATCAACAGTCTCCCATCCAAGTACTGACTGGGGCTAGCCGTCTTAGCTTCTAAGATCAGATGGAAACTGGTGCTTTTAGGGATTTTAGGCTTTACAGATGCCTACATTCCTTCAGGAAAGGTGTGTGATTTTGTTATATACAGGATCCTGCCAAGTACTAAGGAGCATTTTGCCACACATCAGATGCAAAGATGAAGTGAAACATATAGTAAAATGGTCCTCTGTACAAGCTTTTTTAGTGAGTTTTATCTTACAACTATACCTGGTGAGAAATCTGGGCAAATAAGGGAATGGAAATAATTCCTCACAAATAAATTCTAGTACTGCATTTCCTTTACATCTCCCCAAACAATGTCTTCCACTCGCGGAGCTTCTAATACAGCATTACTTTCTGAACTAGAAAGTAACTCACTTTAATGGGTTGCTTTTCTAACCAATTACTTTTTGGAGTAACAAACCAGATTTGTGTTACTTTTTGCCCTGTGTTGGCCAGGGCTGTGATTCATTACTTTTGAGCTGAACATAATGAGGTTTCTGCCTGTTGCTCATTATGTTCTGGCTCAGTCTGGGCAACAAGAAGATGGGCATGAATGGAAGGCTGACATGAGTGGCTGCCTTGTGCTGCTTGTTTCTGGGGCAACTGATGAGGCACACGGGAACAATCCCCCCCACTATGATTTTCCAAGTTGTAATATTCTGGGTGAGCCAGAGAGCATTTCTCACTATTTCTTGTTGTTGTTGTTGTTGTTGTTGTTGTTTTGGTTTTTTTAGTAAATGCAACAATAGCTAATTATTAATGAGAAATTCTGCAAATTACTCTTCTGGAGTGTAGTAACAATAAAATGACATGTTGGATGATAAAGTAATGAGTAAAGTCAGTTATCTTCTAGAAACAGTATTCCAAAATCAGATTACTTCTTTTTTATTATTACAGACAATAGATATTTCCCAATTTAGATCTTTACACATAGAATCATAGAGTTGGAAGGGGCTTGATGCTCTGTGGAGTCCACCACCCTGGTCAGGGCCGGATCTCCAAGTAGAGCATCCTTAATAGGTAGTTCTCCGGACTGTTTTTAAAAGATGTTCAGAGAAGAAGACTCTACTACCCCTCTAGGCAATTAGTACTATTGCCAAACTGCTCTAATTATCAAGAAGTTCCTTCTAACATTCAAATAATATTTATCTTTCTGTAACTTAACATGTCTAGACCTTGTCCTACCTTGTCCAGGCTATCTTCTCTCTGTGACAGTCCTTGAGGTACTTAAAGCATGCAATGGTGTCAGCCTTTTCTTCACCAAGATGAACATGTTTAACTCCTTCAGGCTTTCTTCATATGTTCTCCATACTTCTTATCATCTGTGTTGCCTTTCTCTGAACCTGCTCAACTTATATTCTTGTTAATCTGTAGTAGACATCTGAGCACCAGCAAAAAAACTTTCATTTTGATGAAGGTGTATTGGGAAAATATAATACTTGTATTGGAAAACATATATTGAATGTAATCATATTAGAAATAGGAATAAGAAAATATATAGTCATAGTAGGATGTGTGCATATAGCCCCTTAAAATACATTCTGCCCTAGCAAATACATCTCTCCCCATAGCAGAGACTAAGTTCAACCTAAAGAGGCCTCAAACATGCAGAGATATCTGTTAAATGTCAACAAGACCGATAAGCCCGTACCAGGGAATGGAAGACAAATTGAGGCTTTTTGGGGTTGTGAAGGGCTTTAGGCAGACTGTCTCAATGAGGAATGAAAAGGGGTGCAAATGGAGGTTGAAGGGGACACTAAAAGCCTAGATAGGAAATTCCTTAGATAAGCCCTAATGGAAGGTCAGAGGTCTTGAAGTTAAGCCTATGCTTTTAGTAAAGTGCAAAAGTAGGACTTTTTTTTGACACAAATTGATGATGGATAATGCCTATCTGACCATGTGTATGACTGCAAAAAGGGTATAAAACCCCCTGTGAATCTTTGTTCGTTACCCTTTTTCCTGGATATAGGAGGGTCTATATTCTCTGTGGCCACTGAGAATAAACCTTCATTTTCTGCAGCACTCTGAACTCTTTTTGTCTCATTGCTTCAAAGCCTTCGTCTGCCATTTCAATAGCATGTATGTATCTGACATAGAGAGAGATATTACAGCCCCCCCCCCCAAAATTCTCAGAGTGGTCCGCGAGAAAGCCTTACATTTATTATTTAAACTGTTATGTTTATTCATATCATGATCTGATCACCATGCTCAATATATCCCATATGAATGGGGGTATTGGGATAATGATACAAAAGGTTTGCTAGGGTAGATCCTCTCCCACCAAGACTCAGCCCCCCCCCCCCACTCCGAACCAAAATCCTGGCTACGGGCCTGATTATATGGACCCATTATGTGAGATATACATACACACCTACATGCATGTATATCTCTTTCTCCTAATTAACTCATTTTATCAAGTAATGTATGATCTCTAGATTCACAGAAGATATATTCCAGGATTTCTTGCAGATACATAAACCCATAGGTAATAGCAAAACTGATTGAACAAATTATTTACAGCAGAAGCATACCATAGAGTTATGCCAGAGGACAGATGAAATGCCTTGAAAGGACAGATCTCGAGTAATCACTGGGTCCTCTAGCATGACTCTCTGGACTACTTCCAGTGGAAGCATACCATAAAATAATTTGGGGAACTTAGAGAATGCCTAGAGATGACTTGTCAGATATGTGTAAATGAAACCACAGGTACTGATTCCATGGATATGGGTGTCAAACTGTAATTATAATTAGATATTGAATATATATGTCTTACATTTTGCATCTATGGGGCAGAATAGTAGCTCTCATTACATCCTCCCAGGCACATTCCTTGGATTTTGGGAAATTACCTTGTGTATGTTGTCAGGACCCAGGCTGCAGAGCACCAATAACCTTACACAGAGGCCAGAATCTATCTAATATCTTTATTATAGAAATATATAAAGTCAATAAAAACAAGTGAAGAATAAAGTTCAGAAGCAGACCTTCCAGATGAGGTCAAATATAGTCCAGAAATGTATTGTCCAATATAAGATATTAGAGTCCAAAGTTATAATCCACTTGACCGAAACACACACTTTGCCAAGCAATAGTGTGGGGAATGACAGAGTCTTTAAGGTCCAATGTAGCTTGACAACAAGGCTGGAAAATAAACTTGATTCTTGGCTAGATCAAAGACTTGAAACGAGGCAAACATGAAACATGAACAGAGTCCAAGGAAGTCCGTGAAACAAGGCAAGGCTGGAAACTTGATCCGGGAAACAAGGAACTGGGGTTACGAAGTCCACACACGATCTCTCTCCTCAAGCTGAACAATTGACTCCGCAAAGTTCCCCTTGCGACCAGCACCTATATTGGGTCTCGTTTTCCCGCCAACAGAACACTTTCCCTAGAGAACAAGAAGCGAAACCCAACTCTGTCCAGATGCATGACTCCTTAGAATTTCCCAAGGGAAGCAGACCTAATCAGCTAGTTGTTTGGCAGCGATTCTCAGGCTCCAGCGATTAGCCTCTCTGGCTCCTCTATCTCTATTATAATTGTCCCTCCGGGAAAACGGGGGGGAATTCTGCCCAAGGCCTGTTTGGCTACATTCTTGAGGACAAACATCCTCCAGGTGGAGAGGTTCCGATTCTGGCTGAAACGGCGGAAATCCCATGTTTTCCTCTTCGTCTGCCACAATAGTACTAGGAACAGGACTACAAGGCCCATGAGTCATCACACTATCCCCGCCCTCAAGGCCCCCCTCAAACATGGCCCCTCTCCTCGAGTCGCGGGGCCGCGGCTTGGCAGGGTAGGCCTGATGGAAGCGGCGGACTAAGTCGGGGGCATGGACTGTGGAAGCGTCTTCCCAAGAGCATTCTTCGGGGCCAAAACCCACCCAGTCAATGAGATACTGGAGGCGGCAGCGATGAAAGCGAGAATCCAAAATGTCCTGAACCTCGAATTCCTCCTCCCCGTCCACCAAAACAGGGGCGGGGGCCGGCCGGCTCGCATCAGGGCGTACACCATCCGCCGGAAGGAGCAGGGAATGATGGAACACCGGATGAATGCGCATGGAGCGCGGAAGTTGGAGTTTGAAAGTCACGGGGTTAAGTTGCGCCACCACTGGGTAGGAACCAATGAAACGGGCATCTAACTTCCGGCAGGGACGGTGGGAGGGCAAAAAGCGAGTGGACAACAGAACCCGATCTCCTACCTTGATCTCGGGGCCCGGCTGGCGATGGCCGTCAGCGTGGCGTTTATAGTCCTCCTTGGCTTGATCCAGTTGCTGATGCAAGAGTTGTTGCACCGCTGTGAGTTCTTGCAGCCAGTCCTCCGCTGCAGGGACTTCTGAAGTTTCAATGACAGAAGGAAAGAAACGTGGATGGAAGCCGTAGTTTGCAAAGAACGGGGTTTCTTTAGTTGAAGCCTGGACACCATTGTTGTAAGCAAATTCCGATAGAGGTAACAGGGAAGCCCAATTGTCCTGTTGGTAGTTTACATAACAGCGAAGGTATTGTTCCAAAGTGGCATTGGTGCGCTCAGTTTGCCCATCCGTTTGGGGATGGTGAGCTGAAGATAAACGAGAGTCTATGCCCAATAGTTTCTGTAGTGCTTTCCAGAAACGAGAGGTGAATTGAGATCCACGGTCAGTGACTAAACTCTTGGGCAATCCATGTAGTCGGAAAACATGTTGAAGGAATAAATCTGCAGTCTCTTTGGCCATGGGGAGGCCATCGCAGGGAATGAAATGGGCCAACTTGGTAAAAAGGTCCACCACCACTAGGATTGTGGTGAATCCAAGGGAGGGTGGTAGGTCAGTGATAAAATCCACGGAAATTATCTCCCATGGGTGAGAAGGAGTGGGAAGGGGATGCAGTAGCCCTGACGGCTTCTCCCTTCGTGTCTTGGAACGCTGACATACAGGGCAGGTATTGACATATTTCTCCACATCCTTGCGGATCTTGGGCCACCAAAAATCTTGTAGGATCAAGTGCATGGTTTTAAAAAGTCCAAAATGCCCTGCTGGCTTGCTGTCATGACACAGATGAAGTGCTTTTTCTCTGCCTGGACCTGGGGGGATGTAAACATGATTCCTGTAGCATAGTAGCCCATCCTTAAGTGAGAAAGGGAAACGTAGTCCTTGGCGAATCTGTTCTTGAGCCCAGGCATCTGCCTGTTGACTGGCTCTAATTTCTTGAGCGCAAAGGGATTCTGGGTTAGAGGGAGTTGGTTCAATTGAAGTGGATTTGGTGTTTCCCACTGTGAGCGTGGCAAAGTTTTCGGGTTGCAGCAATCGAGATTCTGAGGTCTCTCTGCGTCCTGCAGCATACTCTGGTTTCCGTGATAGAGCATCTGCCTGCTTGGTCTGCGCCGGGGTTACATAATGGATCTGGAAATCAAAACGTTCAAAGAATAAGGCCCAGCGCTGCTGCCTTTGATTTAACTTTCGTGCGGTCCTTAGGTGCTCTAAATTTCGATGATCAGTATGAACTTCAATGGGAAATTTGGCCCCTTCTAACCAATGTCTCCAATTTTCAAAAGTTGCCTCTATGGCCAAAAGTTCTTTCTCCCAAATAGTGTAATTTCTCTCTGGGGCTGTTAGTTGATGGGAGTAATAGGCACAAGGATGAAGATGTTCTCCCACTGGCTGCATGAGTACAGCCCCAATTGCCACATCAGAGGCGTCAGCCTGCACAACAAAAGGGGTTTTAGGATCAGGGTGCTGTAGAATTGGCTGGGTCATGAATAACTGCTTTAGCTGCTGGAACCCTTTCTCTGCTTGCTCCGTCCAGCGGAAAGGCTGTTTCCCACGGATGCAGCTGGTGATTGGGTCAGACCAGCGAGCGAAGTTTGGGATGAATTTGCGGTAGTAGTTTGCAAACCCCAAGAAGCGCTGCACTTCCTTCTTGTTGGTTGGCGCCCGCCATTCCAATACTGCTGAAACCTTTGCCGGGTCCATGGAGAGCCCTAGTGGTGAGACGCGGTATCCCAGGAAGTCTACTTCTTGCAGATCAAAGGCGCATTTTTCTAACTTGGCATATAGTCCATGATCCCGCAATCGTTGTAGCACCATTCTGACGTGTTGCTCGTGTTCCGATTGTGATCTAGAAAACACCAAAAAATCATCCAAATATATGATCAAGAACCGATCTAGATAATCCTGGAAGATATCGTTGACAAAATGCTGGAATGTTGCGGGAGCTCCGGATAAACCGTAATTCATGACTAGGGACTCAAATAATCCGAATTTGGTCTGGAAGGCGGTTTTCCATTCGTCCCCTTCTCTGATGCGAACTAGATTGTAAGCCCCCCGGAGATCCAGCTTGGTGTAAACCTTGGCCCCTCGGAGCCGGTCTAATAGGTCTGAGATCAAAGGCAGGGGGTAGCGATTCCGCTTCGTGATATTGTTCAATGCTCTATAGTCCACAACCAAGCGTAGGTCCCCTGACTTCTTTTTCACAAACATCACTGGGGAAGCAGCTGGGGATTGAGAGGGTCTGATGAACCCCTTGCGAAGGTTTGACTCTATAAACTCCCTGAGAGCTTCTTGCTCTGGTTCAGTCAGGGAGTAGAGGTGTCCTCGCGGAATCAGGGCCCCCTCCACCAAGTCAATGGCACAGTCGTAGGGTCTATGTGGGGGTAGTTTCTCGGCTTCCTTTTCATTGAAAACATCCCAAAAGTCCGAATATTTCTTGGGCAAGGTGATGATGGGCTCAGCGTCCATGGCATGACAGACCTTGGCTACTAGACAATGGTTTTGGCAATATCTTGAGGCAAACTGTAGTTCTCTGTTGGACCAGGAGATGTTTGGGTCGTGGAGTGTCAGCCATGGAATCCCCAAAATCACAGGGAAGTGGGGAACCTCGGTAACGAAGAAGGAAATTTCTTCCATGTGTTCCCTTATCCACATCCTGGTGGGTTCAGTCCATTGGCTTACTGGACCTGTCTTTAGGGGACGGCCATCTATGGCCTGCACCACCCAGGCATTCTTGAAATCATGATATTGTAATCCCAGAGAGTCAGCATACTCTCTATCGATGAAGTTGTTTGTTGCCCCTGAATCTATCATGGCATGGATCATTACGGGTCCTTTTTTCACTGACCACAGCGTGACCACCAGGAGAAATAGGACCCCGGTTTGCGGCTCTTGAGTGGGGTTTTTGACCGGGTTGGTGAGCCTCTCTACGCCCGGTCGCTGGCTTCCCCCGCCGGCTTTGCCCCAGCCGCCTCGGCCGCCTCCGGCTCCACGGAGGACGCCGCCGCCAGGTGGGCGGCGGGCTTCCTTTTGGCTGGACATTCTCTGGCGAAGTGGCCCCCATTCCCGCAGTACCAACACAAATTCAAACGTTGGCGGCGGGCCTTTTCGGCAACATCCAGTCTGGGGCGCACATTGCCCAACTGCATTGGCTCCTCCTCGCTACCCATGGGGTTTGGGGCTGGCGGTGGGACTCTCCATGCTGGACGTGGCTGAACACTGGCAGAAGCGGGGGGTTTCACTCCGGCTCTTCCACTCTGGCCTCGGAGCCACTGTTTTTTGTTGGCTATCAGGGCTTCGGCACGTAAACACTGGCTGATGAGTCTCTCAAGAGTCCCTGGAGGATCCACCTTAGAGATCTCTTCCTGCATCTCGAAGTTGAGGCCCTCGCGAAACTGTCCTCTAAGGGCTATATCATTCCAGCC
The DNA here is from genome assembly GCF_035594765.1 of Anolis carolinensis. NCBI lineage: Eukaryota > Metazoa > Chordata > Lepidosauria > Squamata > Anolidae > Anolis > Anolis carolinensis. Next base: position 187,178,714 of record NC_085844.1, on the reverse strand, counting down.
GGTGCTCTGAGCCAGCACCCGGAACTCGGCTATGTACCGGGACAACGGCCTGTCCCCTTGGAAGAGACGCCGGAGTTTATGGTCGGCGGCCTCCTCGTCGTCTTCGATCCCCCAGGTCTTTCTAAGGTGGTTCAGGAAACTTTGCGCAGAGCTTAGGTGCGTGGAACCCGCATCAAACAGCGCCGTCGCCCAATTGGCCGCAGGCCCATCTAGGAGACTGTAGATCCATGCCACTTTGACATCTTCTTGGGCAAATTCGGCTTGGCGGGCTTCTAAGTACGCCTGACACTGGCGACGGAAAACATGAACCTTGGAAGCTTCTCCAGAAAACTTGGTTGGTAGCGCTAGGGCAGGAAGACGCACTCCGCGTTCCTTCAAGCCCAGTATTTCACCCTCCTGCGTTCGGAGAGTATCACGGATTCTATTGAATTCTTCTTGGGAAATGGTGTAACTGGCCGGTTGAGCCTCCGCTCCGGTTCCTGTAGACATTCTGGCCTTAGGTTGTTTGGTGCTTAAGGTGGCGGAGTCAAACTGTCAGGACCCAGGCTGCAGAGCACCAATAACCTTACACAGAGGCCAGAATCTATCTAATATCTTTATTATAGAAATATATAAAGTCAATAAAAACAAGTGAAGAATAAAGTTCAGAAGCAGACCTTCCAGATGAGGTCAAATATAGTCCAGAAATGTATTGTCCAATATAAGATATTAGAGTCCAAAGTTATAATCCACTTGACCGAAACACACACTTTGCCAAGCAATAGTGTGGGGAATGACAGAGTCTTTAAGGTCCAATGTAGCTTGACAACAAGGCTGGAAAATAAACTTGATTCTTGGCTAGATCAAAGACTTGAAACGAGGCAAACATGAAACATGAACAGAGTCCAAGGAAGTCCGTGAAACAAGGCAAGGCTGGAAACTTGATCCGGGAAACAAGGAACTGGGGTTACGAAGTCCACACACGATCTCTCTCCTCAAGCTGAACAATTGACTCCACAAAGTTCCCCTTGTGACCAGCACCTATATTGGGTCTCGTTTTCCCGCCAACAGAACACTTTCCCTAGAGAACAAGAAGCGAAACCCAACTCTGTCCAGATGCATGACTCCTTAGAATTTCCCAAGGGAAGCAGACCTAATCAGCTAGTTGTTTGGCAGCGATTCTCAGGCTCCAGCGATTAGCCTCTCTGGCTCCTCTATCTCTATTATAATTGTCCCTCCGGGAAAACGGGGGGGAATTCTGCCCAAGGCCTGTTTGGCTACATTCTTGAGGACAAACATCCTCCAGGTGGAGAGGCTCCGATTCTGGCTGAAACGGCGGAAATCCCATGTTTTCCTCTTCGTCTGCCACAATAGTACTAGGAACAGGACTACAAGGCCCATGAGTCATCACATATGTTGCCTGAATCAAGATGTATGCAGAGATTGTTTCAAACTACGCTGACGGCAATGAACCTCTTTCAGAGGGGGCAGTTCTGATTTGTATTTGATATTGTAAAATCCACATCTTTAAACTGTGGTGAATGCATTTGATTAATCACACCAGTTAATTAATGCTTTCAGCTCTGCTTTCAAGTTTTGTCTTTTTTCATTTTTATGACACTGGAAATATAATTTCTCAACCACTTTAGTAATTGAAAAATAAATATCAACGGTTGTGTATGATGTGGCTCTGCTGAATTCAGTGTTTCACGTTTGGCAGCTTCAGTTAACTTTTGTTTTATTACTATAGCAGACTACCTTTTAAAAAGTGTCTTAACATGTAGAACAAGTAGCGCTTGACTGAGTCTATTTAAATATATGCAAATTTGCCTTTTATTCAGGAAAGACTGCTGACCTTCAGTATTGCAATGGAAGAAGAGAGTGGGGAAACAAGTTTTGCCCAAAGAAGAGGATTTTCCATTCTGTCTTGCTCCCATGCAATTTGTCATTCTTTCCTGTAAAGCTTGATACAATTGTGTCATATGTTGGAATAATTCATAAGCAGATTTGTTAGACCGTTTAGCTAATACAGGCAATGTTTGCAATTCACTTCAGTTTAAGAGGTGCCAACAGCATCATGGTGTGTTCACAAATAGGTTTGAGTAGTCAAAGCTGGCATTATTACTTCATATCTCCTGACTATAATGATAGGCAGAGAAAACCTATATTCCCATTACGCTGAATGTGAGATGAGGGAAGGATGTTGTCATCATCATGCCAGAATAGTTGCTGTATCTCATATATGCTCAGACTGGGATGGAAGAAGAAAGGCATAAAACAGCACATACTTCTATTGTGTCTCTGGGAAGCCTGCCTAGGTCCACTCACACACCATCCATTCATGGTTGGAGGTCATGAACACTGAACCCTATGCTTAGCATGCAATAAGACATCATGGCGCTCTCCAACTCAATCCATCCTCTCCAGTAGCACAGAGAGAAGGATCCTTGGAATTATCAGCCCTGAGACATCCCCAGAGTTAGGAATCCCCAGATGTTGGACATTATTATTATTATTATTATTATTATTATTATTATTATTATTATTATTATTATTGCCTCCCCCCCCATGTGTCAGCTTCTGCTGGTAGCTCCAACCATTAAACAGCACTCACACTTCTGGTGGATGTAACCAGCTTTATTGCTACTATACACACAGAAAGAAAATAACACTACTAATTTTCGATGTACCTCTTCCCTCCTCCCCTTCCAGTCCCTCCTACAGCCTTCTCAAACTCCTGTGAGCAATTTCTCCTGATTACTGCTTCCTCACAGAACTGCTATCCTCCTCCAAGTTCTTTGTTAATGCTGACCTTGCTTCAGGGGCAGGAGTCAAATGCTTGTCCTTTCAAGCTTTGAATCATGTCCTGACACCGTGGGGTTCAGCGCCGTTAACAACCCACACATCTGATCCCAGTTTAAAGCAAAGCAAATACAAAAACTAAAAACAATTAAATAGTACTGTGTACATATAATAGATATAAATATAAATAATAGATATAAATATAATAAATACAGGGTTGTTGTATGTCTTTCGGACTGTGTGGCCATGTTCCAGAAGTATTCTCTCCTGACGTTTCGCCCACATCTATGGCAGGCATCCTCAGAGGTTGTGAGGATGCCTGCCATAGATGTGGGTGAAACGTCAGGAGAGAATACTTCTGGAACATGGCCATACAGCCTGAAAGACATACAACAACCCTGTGATCCCGGCCATGAAAGCCTTCGACAACACATAATAAATACAATTACAATTTTTATTAAACTCACCGCCCCCCAAATCCTACTCATAACCTCCCTAGCAGTGTGCCTTTCATCCTTCCCCAAATGCCTGCTGGCACAGAAAGGCCATTCCCTGCTTGTGGAAGGCCAGCAGAGATGGGACCATCCTGATCTTTCTTGGGAGAGAGGTCTACAGTTGGAAGCAGCTACCAAAAAGGTCCTCTCTCTTGTTCCCACCAAACATGGTTGAGCAGGTAGGTGGTGGGACAGAGAAAAAGCTTTCCACAGTTGATCATAAATGTCTGACAGATTCGTAGAAGGACACAATTGCTGTTTGTGGTAAAAGGTTGCTTGACACAGAAAGAGCTACAGCTATGCCTCAGTCAATAATACTTATGGCAAGGAAGCTTCTTTTTACAAATCCTTTTTATATTCACCTTGTCCACCTTTTCTTCCAATGGAAATCATAAGAAAATTGGAGGTTGGTCCTAGAAAAAAACCTGGATTAATGGAACCATAGAATCATAGAGTTGGAAGAGACAACATGGGCCATCCAGTCCAACCCCCTGCCATGCAAAAGAATACAATCAAGGACCCCCTTGGAAGATGATATTAAGAAGCTTCAAGGCTTTCACGTCTTCGTATTGTGGTACCTATCTCTATTCTTTTCATATTCATGTTGAAGGCTTTCATGGCTGGAATCACTAGGTTGCTTTGAGTTTTCTGGGTTGTGAGGTCACAACCTCTGAGGATGCCTGCCATAGATGTGGGCAAAACTTCAGGAGAAAATGTTTCTGGAACATGGCCATACAGCCCAGAAAACTCACAGCAACCCAGTCTTTCCATATTATTTCAGCCTTTGGTACACGTTTTCCTATAAAAGAAGTCCAGTATAGTTATATTTAATGTATAGTTATATTTTTAGTTTTCCCCAACATTGAACCCAAAGGGGTGGGATAATTTGTACCAGACTTGCAACTGGTATTTAACTATACTATTGACAACAGCATCACCAAGAAGTGAAGTATTTAAGATATGGAGTAACAATCCTCTTTTCTATACCTCTCATGTTCCCCCTACAAGTATAATTCAGCCATTCCACTGGCATATCTAGTGAATTCAACTGGTGAAATTCAAGTATTGGTTCTTGAGCACAGGATTGTGCAATCATTCATTAAATTAAAGTTGAACTCTCTGAGCACAATGTGAATATTGCAAAGGGTGCTTGTTAGCTTGTCTGTTGCAATGAAATTCTCCTGACACACTGCACCAGAAGCTGTAACAGCCGAGAAGCACATCTGCATAGAGAGGAGAGAGAAAGAAATAAAAGAGAAAGGCAGTTTTTTAAAAAAAGGATCAATGGTTTGAGCTCTCAATTTGAATAGCTGGGCCTCAGTGACCTTGCAGATATTAAAGGGCATAGGCGCATGACAGATTATACCTCCTACTTCATTCCCATACAGAACCTGGTATTTTGGTCTCAGAGAGAGGATGAACATGAGGCAGAGCCGTCCCGAGGTAATTTTCAGGAGTAGGCGACCAGAATTTTGGCGCCCCTCCTGAATTCTCCCCCCCCCCCAAACAAATTGCTGATAAATACTGGCACCAGCAGCAGGCCCAGCCACCCATCCACGTGGCTGCCCTCCTGCTCTCCCTCGCTGTCCCAGGACTCCTCGCCCGCCGCCCGCCCGTCTATGGGCCTGTGCGTGTGCGCAGGCCTTCCAATCGACCACACGGTCAATTGGAAGGCCTAAGCATGCGCACAGGCCCATTGCCCAAAAAGCATTGCCCAAAAAGCTAGGCCTTCCGCCACTGCCTCGACAACGCCCCTATATGGTTTGCGCCACAGGCGACCGCCTAATTTGCCTCGTTGTTGGACCGCCTCTGACATGAGGACAGGGTACTTACCTATAAAACAACTAGGGAACAACTTGTGAACCACCTCAAATCCTATTCTGAGAGACATGCAGGATATAAATGCATTAGGCATGTTGCAGAGAAACTAAACCGCTGTGTGTGTGTGTGTGTGTGTCGGAAGAACATTATCTAATATTGCTTCTCACTCCCAGAACATGATAGACATATCCAAGAACCTCCCCTACACTCTGCTTCGTGTACGCATATGACACTTGGGGGCAGGGAGGCGAGGCATATTCTCTACGGATATAATGAACTCCCAGAAGTCAAGAAGTCTAGTATACACTGCCTGGCAGAGCATAGAGCTCATTAGGTGTTTTTAAAGAGGTCCCAAAGGCCTCTGGCTTTTACTATAAACCACTAGCTCATTAAAGCAACAACTGAACAGCAGGAAATTAAACACAAGCCCTGTCTTGGTCTTGTTTGCAAAGTCAAGTAACCTGGGATCAGCTTCTCATATGTAGAAAACAGATAATGATCACTGATGGCTGTCAGGACAATGGAAGTGGATTACGTTTATCCCCAATTCTGATTTCCTACCATTTCTCCTGTTGGTTAAAATGCTACCAGTAAAGAGCTTTAGGCGCAAAATGAGTGACCAGAGTGCACGCAGAAACTCAGCCTCCATCTTCTTTCTCTCACAACAGTGTATTGTTGCTGGTATGTGTCCTCAAATTGACTCTGGCTTATGCCATTGCCTCCCTATTACACTGAGAGAGCAGAACTTGCTCAGGATCACCCAGAGGGCTAAGAGGGGATTCAAATCTTGGTTTCCTGGAGTCTTAGATCAGTACGCCAACTATGACAACACACTGGCTTTCTGATAACCTTTTCTAAGTCTGTTGGCTTTCTGCCTCTCCACCAAATCTGGATGACTCTCCCTTCCTTACTGTTAATAACCCACAATGACCTCCGATCCATCTTTTCCTCTGATTCTGATACATCCTTGTTCATGATCTTATTTTCATGAACACCACCACTGTCTGCCATCCACTTCTGTTCTTTCTTGAACTCTCTTTCAAAACTCCTTCCACCTACATTTCTTTTATCAAATGCATGATTACATTCATCTGCTTCCTTGAAGTCTTTTGATTCAGCTCACTTTTTCGCCAGACTGTAATACAGGACCAAACTAGCCAATATTTTAAAGGTGTAATTAGCAGAAAGTCTGGCTGTCTCTGTCATAGCGCCACAAATACGAAAATTTAATCACAAAATCCTAGATTGACGAGTTTGCAAGGACAATCTAGTCCACCCCTTGCTATACAGGAATACACAACAAAAACACTTCTGACAGATAGCTATCCAATCTCTGTTGAAAGCCTCCAAAGAAGGAGAGTCCACCATCCTGAAAAGCAATCTATTCAACTCTTCCACTACCAAACAGCTCAAATAGTAAAGAAGCTCTTTGTAATGCTTATGATGAATTTCTTTACTTGTAACTTGAGTCCACTGGTTTGTGTTTGGGATTTTAGAGCGGCAGCAGCAGCAGCAGCAACAACAACAAAAGCTCACATCCCTTCACATATTTAAACATTGCTATCATCTCACATCTCAAGTCTTCTCTTCAAGCTAAACATTCTCAACACCCCAAGTCATTGTTGATAAAGTTTGGCTTCCAGATCTTTGTTCATTTCAGGCACCTCCCCCTGCAATATTCTAGCTTGCAATATTTTTTTCAATTGCAGTACCCATAATAGGACAAAGGATTACAGGTGAGGTCTGATCAAATAAGAATAGAATGATACTACAATTTTCCTTGATCAGGATACTCTACATCTGTTGGTGCAGTCTAGGATTGAATTGATATTTCACTTTGATTTATGCTCAGCTTGTGGTCCAAAGAGATCTTGGATCTTTTTCATACATATTGCTTGCATACAAATATATACTGTGTATGTCTCAGGGTTTTTAATGTATTAGTCTAATCACTTTACCTCTGTTCATAGCCTGCAGTACCATTTTTAGTCAGAGGTAGACTTCCATGCAGTCATGCCAACCACGGACAACACCGGCTCTTCAGCTTAGAAATGGAGATAAGCACCAACCCCCAGAGTTGGACACAACTAGACTTAACGTCAGAGGAAACCTCTACCTTTACCTTTTAGACCTCCTGAACCATCACAGAGCTATTATTCAGGACAAGGGCATCTATTAAACAAAGATAGGCAATTCTACAAGAAATCAGGTTGTCAAAAAAACAACTAGCAAAAGTTGTAACAACTGTGAGTGAAACTACATACAACCAAGTTGCAAGATAAGCCACAGAGTGGGAATGGTTGTCTAGCTGAGATTCAGAAACAGTAGCCTGCACATCAGGAAAAAACTAGGGCTGCTGTGAGTGTATTGAGATGTTCTCATGGCCAGAGCAGAAATTCACAAAACAAGAGTTGTGTAGAGCCAGGAACCATCTCTCAAGAGGTGACAGAAGTGTGATTTCTCGTGCAATCTGACCTGAGATTATGGTAGAAATCCATTAATTACAATAGGCTGAATGGCAAAGTCTTACATTAGAAAATAGTATTTCCAGACACATATTGCAATGATGGCCAAACTCAGTTTTCCCAAGTCAGTGATTCCCACTTACCCATCTTTGTGTATTGTCACACATAAGATTAAAAATAGAGCTCTTTGAAAAGGAAGGGCACCAGGGTAGGTGGGTAAATGAGGAAAATGGAAGTCCACTAGGCTGAGTGGCATTCGTAGGGATTCCCAACCTGTGTTATAACCAGATATTTCTGCTACTTAATAAATAAGTACCATCATATTATTAATAAAAATTATGTTACTAATTGTGCTTTAGAGATATTATATTTTCTGGTGCTGAACAAGTGATTGACTGGAGAGTAGCTAATAATTATTGCTATATCATATGGTACTAAAGTCAATAGCTAAAATAGTAAAACCAGAATATATCCCCAGGAGTACTGTATGTTGGCAAGAGGGAGGAGTACGTGTCAAAGAGAGTTCCTGTGCAGGATCCCAAGTCAATGTTGCCAGCATCAGCCCATTGTCAGACAACTCACAAAAAATTGAGACGGGTTTTCTGAAAGTGGACCAAGGGTTTTGTGCTTAATATGTTTGAAATACAAACAATGCACCGTTATTATTGTTTGTTTTTGAAAGAATGAGATTTTTAAAAAGCAATACCTAGGATCCCTTGGCTTAAGAGTAATGCTTGCTAGATATTTTTTCTTAGAAGAAAGATTGACTCTCAAGATGTATGGACCAAAGCTTGCAATATTAAAAAGAATCATGGGGTAAATAGGAAAATCTCCTTGCATATGAGCAGTCAGGCATTCATAAGCAACTTTTCTGGTTAAAATAGGAATGTTGGATAACATTACATTTATCTCTGTTGACCATCTGGTTGAGTCCAAACTCCCAGTCTTGAAGAAGTTTTCAGCTATCAAAACTGGTTTCTGCTTTGCTCTGTTAATAAGAGCTTGGAAAACCTACTTTTTGTGAAACTTGTAGTCCAAATGATAGGTTTTTCCAGCTTTGGTGTGAACACTATAATTAGGAAAGTTTCCTTCCATTGAATTTGTATTGATTATGACATGACAGATAGATACATACATTTAATAAATGTACGTAATGCAATAGCCTGCCCATAATAGGATTAGTAAAATGACCAAGGCTCTCAGAGCTTACAAACTCAGGGTTTTCACAGTGGACACACTCTGAACCCTTGACAGTCTTTTGGCTCTTCAAGACCCTTTAGCTGATCAAGTTTATGATACATTGACTTGCTGCTACCTGAACTTTTGGGAAACGTAACCAATAGCAGGAGAGCATATAAAATAATTGGAAGCATGTGATGCTCCCTTTCATCTACTCACTTAGGGAGCGACAGAGTTCAGCATCTTCCCTCTGCAACCTCTCAGTGGGCAAGCACAAAAAGCAGAACATGTCAGGTAATAGGAGGCAAGAAACAGTCATGCTGTCACTCAGGATCAGGAGGAGAGATGGATGCAGTTTCCTGAAATCAATTGCTAGTGTCTCCAGGGGATGAATACATCAGCAAATTAATAGAAGTTTCACAACCAAGCAACACATGGCTGGCTCCATGGGAGCTCTTGAAAGCAGCTGGAAGCCAGAGGGAAAGCAATGAACTCCATTCCTATCTCCCTGTGTGTACATGATGCTTGCTCATATATGTTCAATATAAACATTTGTGGCCAGTTGAGCATGTTGCTCCAGATGAATATACTACCCTACATGTATAAGCCTAGAAATTTTAGTCAAAAAAATCAACCCAAAAACCCTGGATCAATTTATTCATGGGTCAATGTTACCCATAGATAAACCCTAACTCTTAGAACCATTCCCTTCTCTGAGTAGATTGAAAAAAGGCAAAACCCTAGTCTATCCTGGGAGATTATAAAAGCATCACTGCCCCCCCCCCCCCCCACTCTCTAATGTACCACTGCTTCTGGCCTTTTTAGATGCCTGGTAAGGAAATGCCAGGACCAGCAAGGGGTTCTTGGCTCTCTGGGGCAGCATTAGTGCTTTCTTTTCTCTGTGGATTGACCTTCAACTTATCCATGAGTTGTCTCAAAATCCACAGTTGTGGCTTCAAAATCTTCAACTTATACATGAAGTCAACTTATAAATGATGAATATATACAGTTGTTCCCTTGTTATTCACTGGCTATTCATGGGTCCTAGTATGCTCAATGAGTATCAGATAACAGCTTTCGAAATCATCCTCCTTTTTCATGCCCTGTGACCATTAGCCCTGTGTTTTTGTCTGCTTTTTATAATAATAATACTAATAATACTAATAATAACAACAACAACAACAACAACAACAACAACAAACTTTATTTAGATCCCGCCACTATCTCCCCCAAGGGACTCGGGATGGCTTTCAAAGGCACTCCAGGGTGCAGCATCTATATATATAAAAGAGTGATGGCATCACGGCGACCGACAAAACAACAAAACTACAGCCCCCCCCCAACCTCGAAATTTGACAACACAACCCATCATCCACGCCTCTAGGTTGATACAACAAAAAGAAAAGAAAAATAAAGTCCTAATTAGAGGGAGAGGAATAATTGTTTTTTATCCAATTGCTGCCAGTTAGAAGGCTAAGCTCTGCCCACTTGGTCTCCTAGCAACCCACTCACCCAGGGGACAGGCAAAGTTAGGCCTCACTTAGGCCTCTTCCACAAATTATCTAATTTGCACTGGATTATATGGCAGTGTAGACTCAAGGCCCTTCCACACAGCTATATAACCCATTTATAATGGACTTAATGTCAGGGGAAAACCTTTACCCTTTACCTTAACTACCACCAATTCCTCAAGACTTTATTTCCCATACCACCATACTTTGCCACAGCAACGCGTGGCCGGGCACAGCTAGTATAATATAAAACAGTACATAAGTATAACAACGATAACATATAAAATTATAGCAACAACTACTACCGGCACACATAACCCTGCATAAAATAAAATTGTTCAATTTTAAAAACGTATGTGGTCTAAAGCCACCTGGGTCCCAGGCACCAGATGATACTGCACAGATGCCTAGCATATACGGATACAGGGAAGAAATTCTGATGACCCTGAGGATGGCTAGGGAGGTTGACTGACCTACACTGGGTGGATTGTCTTAATAATTCCTGTGTGCAAAACCATGATATTTTGGATCCAAGAATGGCAAAAAGATGAGCTGTGACACATCCAGAAATAAACATAGATGTTCTAAAAATAACATGGGCGGATGACTATAAAACTGATGGAAAAGATCCAGAACTAGAAATTCTCCTAAAGAAAACTATGGTGTAAATCTCCATAGACTTCTGCTATGCGTTTGTATTTTCATACTGAGTCTTTGCAAGGTTGTCCTGCTCTAATTCCATAACAGCTGTTCATAGAGATTTGTCACTCCACCAGCTGCAAGTTGCTACACCTCTGAAGAAATTATACTGTTTAGCCGGTATTGCACCACCTGACATCCACCGGGAAGCAGCAGCCTATAATGAAAGGACCAAGGCATTGACATCTCTGGCCCATCCTCCGTTCAGATATCAACCAATGCTTTAAATCAAGAAATAGTTTCCAAAGATCTACAGAGATACTTGCAGGAACATCTCAGCAAGCGAGGGTCCAAAAGTGGCAGGCTAAAACCTGAAATGTCTATCAGTGGCTGATAACAGATGAGAAACTCCCCCCGGGCACAAAGACTGGATGTTTTGGAAGGCGCGGAACAGACTGCGCTCTGGCACCACGAGATGCAGAGCTAACCTTAAGAAATGGGGCTACAAAGTGCCGTCCACGACATACGAGTGTGGAGAAGAGCAAACCACAGACCACTTACTACAATGCAGTCCGAGCCTTGCCACAATGGAGGACCTTCTTACAGCGACACCAGAGTCACTCCAAGTGGCCAGCTTCTGGTCAAAGGAAATTTATTTATTTATTTATTTATTACAATATTTATATCCCGCCCTTCTCACCCAACAGGGGACTCAGGGCAGCTTACAATAAAACACACATCTAAAACCTGTACAATACACTATAAATCAGTTAAAAATTAACTTACATAAAACATTCATAAAACGCATTATAAAATACAGATAGGCGTGTTCAATTTTAAAAGACTGGGTCTGTCAATTGAGTTCCAGCGTACATAATAGTAATTAACTATTTACTATAATGCCAAGTTGTTAAACTTTGTTTGTGGTTTTTCTATACATTATAACTGTAGCCTCAATTCGCTTCTGACATGATAAATAAATAAAAAATTCCACCAGCAACCTTCTCCATCCATCACTGATTTATGCCACTTTTCCCAACAGAACAAAGTATCTTTCCAGCTTTCAACTGGGGCAGTTTCGCACTTAAAGAACATAGGAAATGAATCCCAAAGCTTTCGAAATGTGAACATGATATAATTTACATGAGGAACAGGTTTTTTTGGAAGTTTTCAAGCCTTTGAATAAAAATGATGCAATTGCACTCCAATTGCTTATGCAAGTGGGCTGGTGGTACAGGGGAGACAGTACATTAACAGCACACATGATGTGGTAGTTGATAAAATAGTGGTTGTCACACAGATAAGAAGCAACAAGAGATAGCCCAAAAGCTTTGAATTACAAAGGCTCTGCTGCAGAATTTTCTTGGGAGCTTCACTACAGGCAAGCCCTTGAGAGAAGGCCCATGCTTGAAAGAGAACTCAAAAGGAATCAAGTCTTTGGTGGAGGAACATTGATCCACAAAGTGAGGTGAAGGAACCACTGTTCAGGAACAGAATGGATATTACCGCTTCTGATCTTGAATGCCTTTGAATGCTGGTAAGGATTTTTGTCTCAGGAACAGGACACAAAATGTAAGATAAGGGTGGCCTTCTAATATCTTTGTCTTCTTTGAAGGAATGTCCTGTCTTCCTTCCAAATATAGCCAAAGACATCTTGGAGTCTGGTTTTTACTTTATTTTTATATTTAAAATGAAATTGACATTATTCAATGTGATTTTTAAAAATAACAATAAATGGATGGAACAGACATCACCACAGGAGAGATACCACCTCTACACATATTCTGTAGGGACAGATAATACATCGATGGTCCAAGAACATTTATGAACCATAATCCATTAAAGCCATGTTGCAGATGGAGAGCATATATTATCTATGTTCTCAATCCATGCTCAATTACTGCTGTCATGTGTCAACCCAGAAACTGTAGTGGTACTAGATGGCCCCTATGGAGATTCATAACTTGTTGGCAAAGCCCTACATCCTACATCCTACATAGCCTAACACCTGTCTTATCAAGTTAGCTATAGAGCTCTTGTCCCAGCTTCTCTATGAAGCAGGTCCCTTCTGCTCAATTTCTTTAGATCTTTACCCTCAATGAACAGGAGAGGGCAGTCATAGCACATAATGAGGCACTTAATCGGAAGAGTGGGAAAGCAGGGAGTAGAGGTGCTTGACCCATTCCTCTGTTCATGGGTGGAAGAACAAGATGAACCCCCTCAAAATACTTGCACTACTGCCCATGGTACCCCAGGGGGTCCTGGACCTCTGGGCCTCCATCTCTTGCTTAAGCTTCAGATCAAAATTCAGCCTCAATGAGTTCCAAGAAGGGAGACCAAATGACTATGTGTCCTACTTTACAGAAAGTAAAGGGGCTGTCAGTCCTCCTGCTGAAAACATGATATTATTGACCAAGGGCTACCAATTAAAGTCTATTTGAAAACAAAGAACCATAAGAAGGGTTGAGAACCAATGCCCTTCATCCATCCACATTTGGCACCTAAACTGCAAACTGAATAGGCATGCTACCCATAACTTTCCCCTTGCAGTCAGTTGCTGCTCTACTCCCTGAAACACATGTTGTGAAATAAATGGCAGCTCCCTGCTTTAAACACGTCAACAAGTCCACTAAGAACAAGCATCACAGATAAAAACTCTTGAACACAGAGGAAAGCCTTTGGGTACCCTCATTCATGCTTGCATGTGGGAACATGAATGGGGGTTCTGTCCTCATTGATGTTGCCATATGCAAAAGTCTTTTAAGAGACATTTTGATCTGAAAATATGTGACATAATGCAAGTGATATGTAACATATGAAGACATCCTGGAGATGTTATGTTTATGGATTGCAACTTCCAGTCCAAGCAATAAGCTTAGAATCATAAAAAGTTGGGAGATGCTACAAAGGTCTCTCCCAACCATCCAGTCCATCCCCCTGCCATGGAGGAATACACAAGCAAAGCACTCTCAACAGATAACCATCCAGCCTCTATTTAAAAACCTCCAGAGAAGGAGACTCCACCACACTGTGAGATAGTGTATTCCACAGCTGAATAGTTCTTAACTTTTAACTTTAAGATGGCTTAGCTTTAGTCAGCTTGCCCAGGGGTGACTCTGGAAGCTGCAGTCCTAAAAAGGGGAGAAAAACATGATAAATTAGACTGGATTATAAACAGCTTCTGAATTTCCTATTCAAGAATGTGAGCTGAGTCTACAACTGAGGGGATGTAGTTTATTGTATTGATCTGGCAACCTATCCACTCATGTCCTGCTCAGTTCAGTTCAAAGGATGCATTAAAGTAAAATAAACATACTGAGAGAACAAATCATAACCATATTGATGAGAAATAGATGTGGGAAGGATGCGGAGCAGAAATACAGAAAAAATGTGTCTTGGCATGCCTTGGGCTGAATGCTGATGAAGCCTCCTGCACAGATAGTCCCTAGGTCCCACTGCTGGGTGTTACATTGTTCTCCTGATTCCAAGTTTTTGAACAAGATGCTCATGTTTTACTTTCCTAAGATTGGGTCAAAGGAAATCCATTCCATGTGAGGTTAAATACATTAACAAGGTAAGCCTTTTAGAAGCTATGAGATGAAGTTCACAGGTTCAAGAGGAGTGTAGTCTTCCCCCTCCTTCTCTGCCAACACTGGGAGAGTAGTAAATTCCAATTCTCAATTCTCGGAGAAAGAGTTTCTCACTAGCACTTTCTCTTATATACTGGCTGCATTACTGCTTACCTTTAAGCTTCAGGTCTACTTACAGAATGTACAAAACCCAAGCAGAATGCAATTAAGTTGTAATATATGGGTTTTAAAGCATGCTAGGGTGTAGATGTGCACATGAAGAGACAAGAAGCCCAATTCTAAACTCATCAATCTTTGATGTCACCCGTATTTTTGTAATGCAGTGGGACAAATATTAGGTATCCTTACTTCTCACTGGAACTGGGCAGAGAGCTGGATCATGAAAATGCTGAAATTATCCTTTGAAGCCCTTTGAAGTCTCCTGTCATTTTCTGGATACACTCTGAGATACATTTAAGGTCACTGACTGAAGTGCAGCTATGTAGGGATATTTAGCATCTAGACATAAATCATTTTATGGGCCCACATCAGTTTAATGGGGTGGTGGGGGGAGCTCTTTAGATATGTATTACTTCACCTAGTCTAAAATATGGTAAACTAGCTAAATAACCCAGGATGTTATTTTTGTTGTTAGTTGTAGTTTTAAGATCCCTGTCAAGAAGATAAAATATTGTTAGTACTACACATTTTAAACTAAGGTAAGGAAATTGCGGCCTGAAGTCCACATACCATCTTCCACCATTTTCGTTTTTGCACTCCTAGGCTCTTCCAGCCCATCCCAAGACCCCATATGATAATTTAAATTAAGTATAAGTAAAACTTTGGCTCCAACATTTCAAAAATATCTCAATTATTACTCTTGGAGATTCCCTGGAAATAGTGGATTAATTGTAAACAGACAGGAGCTCACCCTGCTTCCTGGATTTGAACTGAAAACCTTTCAGTCAGCAGTCCTGCCAGAACAAGGGTTTAACCCATTGCGCCACCAGGGTCTCCATAACTATGAGTGATTTTATGGTTGATATCCACCCACTTCTCAGCAGAACATCAGGTGGTGCAGCCCATTTCAGGAATGTAAGAGAAAAACTGCTTGCCAACTCTGTTAAAAGTAAGTCTACATACATCAATTTCCTCAAAAGTAAGCAAAATAGTCACATTCTAGGTGTGCACCCCTCCAACACATACAAAGGAGAGGGGAGAGAGAGTAAGTGAGCAAAGAGACTGGGACAGTGTGTGTGTGTGTGTGCGTATATGTGTGTGTTTGCAAGAGAAACAGCGCAAAAGTTGGATATCTGCTTTACACTTGAGTGTTTTTATTTGTTCAAGATTAATACATGAGAACCAAAAGTTGGAAGCCTGATGGCATACTACACTATAAGCACATGGTGGAAGGAGGAAAGGGTTACCAGCAGAAAGGCCATACTGGACGTAAGGCTGCTCCAGTGGCAGATTTCATCTTCTTTCTCTGGTCACCAGTTCACAACTTTGGGAAAAACAAGGGAAAAGCTGTTGGCCTGGTATATCAATAACATTCAAGCCAGAGAAATAACAGAAACAAAGCCAACAGGAGCTTAAACAAGAGGTCCTATGTAATACCACAAAAGGAACCAATTACTACATGTTACAGATTGCTCAGTTTATGTGTCAAGAGTAAGATGACTCTATCCAAACAAATTTACTCACATTTCCCCGTGAGCTGGAGGCACTTGCTTCTAATTGTATTCATTAATCTCAGTATATATAGTTCCGTCATTTTAAAAACAAACCTGAATGTTACAAGCCACTGGCCTATTGTAGAGAATATGTTCTCCTTCTTTTCACACCATCAGCATTTTGACACAAGAGAACATCAGCTAGCGGCATGAACTAACACTAGGACTCTTCCACTATTTTGGGAAGCCACGTTCCTGTAACTAAATTATTAAAGATGCAAAAGGGGTAAAATAGCACTTATTAAATTATAATCATGATGGAATGTAGCCATGCATTTGCTATTGAGGAAACAAACTAATTGTGCACAATGAATTATTTGTATCTAGTTTTTTAGAGTCTGTTTCAGGGGTCCATCTTGCTAGACATCTAAGCCTGAACTCCTGTCCAGAAGCAGTCCCTGTTTTAAAAAAGAATTCCTATCCATCTGCAAATGCTGCATATAACTGGCTGACAAAGAGAAACTAATATCTTGATTCCTCTAGTCTTGCATCTTTTTACAAATTACATTGAACATAACCACTTTGGTTGAAATCCTACGGACCCGACAGAGACTGCCTCTATGCAGCTTGACATCACTTTTTTGACTGCCACTTCAATGGATCAATGCTATAGAATTGTGGAAATAGTAGTTTTACATGGTTTACAGCAGTGGTTCTCAACCTGTAGGTCCCCAAATGTTTTGCTCTTCAACTCCCAGAAATCCTAATAGCTGGTAAACTGGCTGGGATTTCTGGGACCCACAGGTTGAGAACCACTGGTTTATAGCCTTCTCTGCCAAAAGAGTACTGGTTCCTCACCAGACTACAAAACCTAGGATTCCATAGCATTGAGCCATGGCAGTTACAGTAGTATCAAACTTCATTAATTCTACAGTGTTGATGCACTCTTCATATGAATGCATAACTGAATATTATTTCCCAGTTTAACTTCCAAACCAACTTCAATAACCAACAGACACTCTGAGCTATGGAACACTGTTCTGCTGGCAATCATGACAAAAGGGAATGACATTTCCAACTCGTTTATTCGTTCAGTCGTTTCTGACTCTTTGTGACTTCATGGATCAGCCCACGCCAGAGCTCCCTGTTGTCTGTTGCCACTCCCAGCTCCTTCAAGGTCAGGTCCGTCACTTCAAGGATACCATCCATTCATCTTGCCCTTGGTCAGCCCTTCTTCTTTTCCTTCCATTTTCCCCAGCATCATTATCTTCTCCAAGCTATCCTGTTTTCTCATTATGTGACCAAAGTATTTCATCTTTGCCTTTAATATCCTTCCCTCCAGTGAGCCGTCGGACTTTATTTCCTGTAGTATGGACTGGTTTGATCTTCTCGTTGTCCAAGGCACTCTCAAAATTTTCCTCCAACATCATAGTTCTGAAATGGCAGACAAAGGTTTGAGGCAATGAGACAAAGAGAGTTCCTGGAAGCTGTAGAAAAAATGACGTCTTTATTCTCAATGGCCAGTGAGAATACAGCAATAAGGAAAAGGAGGACCTTCTCCTGTCATCAGGAAAGCGAAGGTACCCTAACTGAGGATCACAAGTTCTTATATACCCTTTTTCCTCCATCTATTGCATCACAGGTATTATCAATCACCAATTAGTGTCAACAAAAGTCTTACTGGGCACTTAACTAAAAAGCTATCTTGGCATTTTCCTAAAATATAAACTACTTTCAGGACCTCTACCCCTCCATTAGGGCGTTATCTTTGGAATCTTCGCCTTACCCATTAAGGATTCTCATTAATTAAGGAGAATCCCCTTATCTCAGCTGTCAAAGACCTATTCGCATTGGAATTCTCATCTCACCCATTAGGGGTGTTCATTAATTAAGGAGAATTCCAGTTGTCTCAGCTGTTAGTGACCTATTAGACTGGAATTCTCGCCTCATGCATTAGGGTTCTCATTAATTAAGGAGAATCCCAGTTGTCAGAGACTTAATGGCACTCCCCTCATGGCGCCAGGTCTTATCTTGACATCCCAAAAAACCCTTAATTTGTCTTTTGTCCATTAGCATGGAGCTTTATCTGTTCTTGTTGACACTTTAACAGATGTCTCCGTGAACTTTGGTCTTGCTACGGGCAGGCAGTTATTTCGCTGAACAGAGTATTCCTAAAACTAGCACACATCTGCTGGTGATTACATTTCTCTATATCTATTTCTTTAACATGATTACATTCAATATATATTTTCCAATACAAGTATTATATTTTCCCAATACACCTTCATCAGTTCAAAAGTGTCTATCTTCCTTCGCTCAGTCTTCCTTATGGTCCAGCTCTCACATCCAACTCCTACCTGCTAGCAAATTGTGGTGTGATGAGGAATTGTGATGTTACAATGTTACACAGAGTTTCCACAGTTTTGCTTACCGTGGAAAGGGACTGGAGCAGCTCCAAGGAGTTTAAGGTGGATTTTAGGAGGCATTTACAATTGTGATAATAGCGCATGACTGCATAGCATAATGAACTGGGTGGCCCCCGTGGTCTCTTCCACCTCTTAAGTTTCTATGATTCTGGTAACACATAGTATAACTGAATATGGAGCAGTTACTCTATCCTTCACTCTAGATTATGAATCCATGACTGCAACACAAGATCATAGAATCATAGAATAGTAGAGTTGGAAGAGACCTCATGGGCCATCCAGTCCAACCCCCTGCCAAGAAGCAGGAAATCGCATTCAAAGCACCCCCGACAGATGGCCATCCAACCTCTGCTTAAAAGCCTCCAAAGAAGGAGCCTCCATCACAGTCCAGGGGAGAGAGTTCCACTGCTGAACAGCTCTCACAGTGAGGAAGTTCTTCCTGATGTTCAGGTGGAATCGCCTTTCCTGTAATTTGAAGCCATTGTTCCGCGTCCTAGTCTGCAGGGCAGCAGAAAACAAGCTTGCTCTCTCCTCCCTATGACTTCCCCTCACATATTTGTACATGGCTATCATGTCTCCTCTTAGCCTTCTCTTCTGCAGGCTAAACATTCCCAGTTCTTTAAACCTCTCCTCATAGGGCTTGTTCTCCAGACCTTTGATCATTTTAGTTGCCCTCCTCTGGACGCTTTCCAGCTTGTCAACATCTCCCTTCAACTGCGGTGCCCAGAATTGGACACACTATTCCAGGTGTGGTCTGACCAAGGCAGAATAGAGGAGGAGCATGACTTCCCTAGATCTAGACGCTATTCCCCTATTGATGCAGGCCAAAATCCCATTGGCTTTCTTAGCAGCCGCATCACATTGCTGACTCATGTTCAACTTGTTGTCCACAAGGACTCCAAGATCTTTTTCACATGTACTGCTGTCTAGCCAGGCGTCCCCCATTCTGTATCTTTGCATTGCATTTTTTCCTGCCAAAATGAAGTATCTTGCATTTATCCCTGTTGAACTTCATTTTGTTAGTTTCGGCCCATCTCTCTAGTCTGTCAACATCATTCTTGAATTCTGCTCCTTTCTTCTGGAGTGTTGGCTATCCCTCCCAGTTTGGTGTCATCTGCAAACTTGATGATCATGCCTTCTAACCCTTCGTCTAATCCATTAATAAAGATGTTAAACAGAACCGGGCCCAGGACGGAACCCTGCGGCACTCCACTCGTGACTTCTTTCCAAGATGAAGATGACGCATTGGTGAGCACCCTTTGGGTTTGTTTGCTTAGCCAATTACACTTGGTCTTTAGTGGGTAGGAGCCGGCTTTAAATGATCTGCAACAATGGTTAGCTACAATCAGGGAGACATTATCAACTCTCAATAGGTCATAGCATGTCATGTCCAGACTCTTTTAAAAGTTTATGGATTAGGTTCACTCTTTGTCTCAATTTGTTGCTGTTCCTCATAACACACTCAGCCTCGCCTCACCCACTGACCTCAGCTCCACTTACCTAGAGCAGTTGGCAATCAGTGTTGTAATAGAGCCAGACCCGTAGGGTCAAAGCAGCAGGAGTTTTTGATTAGCAAGGGTGAAGTTATCATCTGCTCCCTTCCTCCAAGGCTTTCTTGGTCCCTCTGGATTGGCCTCACAGCACCAACAATATATTGTGGTGAGATTTTTCTGTTGTGAGATAAAATATCTGTGCCGTCTTGGTCTTAAATTGGCAATTAAGGCCCATTAGCTTTAGAAGCAGCTACAAATGGTTTGGTGATACCTATCTACAGAGCTGATGAAAGGGACGCTTAAATAATTAAAGATTTTCTATACCTTGTCTAAGTCATAAATCAAAAGGAAGACTGTAGTCAACAAATCAAAATAAGACTGGGACTTACAAGGATAGATATGAAGGAACTAGAAAAGATCATCAAGTGTAAAAAATATAACATGAAATATCAAGGCAGCATTAGCCATGTTATAGTATTACTGACTTCTGTGTATAGTGTAACAGCTGGACAATGAAGAAAGCTGATAGGTAGAGAATGCACTCTTGAAACATGGTGACGGAAAATAATTCTATGAAGACTATAGATCATCAATCAATCACTCAATGAGTCCAAGAGCAAACCAAACTTTTCATTAGAAGCTGAAATAACAAATCGAGGCTATCACAATTTGGAAATATCATGAGATCCCATGGCTCATTAGAAAAGTCAAAAAATGTTATCTAAAGTGGAAAGCAGTGGGAAAAGAGGGAGACTGCATTAAAGTTGATTGCCTTAATTAATAAAGCCAAAGGCATGAATCTGCAAAATCTGACCAGGGCTGTTAAGTAAGAACAGTGTTGTTGAAGTCTCTCATTCATATGGTTGCCATGAAAGCAAACCAATTTGATGACAATTAAAAACAAACAATGACATTCTATACTGTTGGCTATATTTTTAACACCATTCTTTAGCAGCCTGGACATGATAAAGGCCTGCACATCAAAAACTTCAGTTGTTGATAAGTACTGAACAGAAATTCCCTCCTATTACATTGTTTCACTCCCACCAATCTGATATTTTGATGGAGATTCTATAACTCCCAAATCTGATTGTACGGCTGCTTTGACATCTAAACTCTCATAACAAGATCCCCTTCCTCCCCTGCTATTTTCAAGAGTCCAGTAAAATCACTCGTTGCCATCTCAGTGTTACTTGAGAAGTCATATGCCAACACAACACCATCATGAGAACTGGGAGCGGAAGGAGTTATAGAAGCGGAGGCACTGTCTTATCTGCAGCATCAGGACTTGGGCTGTCACTACCAGAGCAATTAGCATCTCATTTAGAGTCTTTAGCAGCCATAATCTGCCTCTCATGCTGATTTACTCAGAACGGGATAAGAAGGAGTCAGTAATGACCCCAGGAGATAAGAGGGACTAAGATGGATTTTGGAATTTTTCTTATGCCCAACATGGCAACCTTTGTCCCCCCCCCCCCCCCATAGGATTTTCAATCCTCCTAGTGATGAAACCAATAACATTAGTTTCTGGTTGTATAGGCCATAACCAGAGTTACTCACTACTGGATATGTGCAGCTGGAGCTAGACTTTTCTATCTGTAGGACATTGCAGAATCCTGTTTTCATCAGGGGCCCAGGAAACTAAAGTCCCTTTCCCTGCAACCATCATAGCCAACCCCCCAGTTCGCGTTAAACAAGTTGGCATTATTTTGTCACTATTGATACAGTTCGTTTCCAACCGTTCTTAATTTTCAGGACTAATCTCACAAACTTTCTATGGCTTAGGCAATATAGGTTTGGAGAGCTCTGCATTATGGGAATATGTGAGTCAATTGTCCTTCTATACAAGAAGCAAAGTCCTCTGCAGCCTGTTTAAGCACATCTGGAGGGGGGGGGGAGCCTGTCACGTCAGCTCCCCTCAGGAGACCCAGTGGGAACATGGATGTGGGCTGTAGGAGACCATCTGTTTGTCACAGAAGCCTCCAGCACGCAGGCCGCTGCCATATGTTCTCTGGGCAGGGCTACTTTTAGCTTTGCCCTGGGGAATGCAACCCGTTCCCAATGTGGATGCAACCAGCTATCTACACCAGCACTTTTGGGAAAAGGAGTCTGGAGTCTGTACAGAACTAGAAGAAGTTACTGTTTGGAATCACAGTATTCAAGGTTCCCCTTAGCTATGCTGAATGAAGGAGTCTGGGAGCTGTAATCTTTAACATAAATTCATCCAAGCTCTTTTTCCTTTTAGTCATTAGAGAAAGTTTTCAGCTTCTTTCTGGGACCTATTCTTAGTTTCATGCCACTATAACCCACTCTTATCAACAGTTTAGGAGCCCCCAATGATGCAATGGGTTAAACCTTTGTGCCAGCAGGACTGCTGACCTGAAGGTTGCTGACCTGAAGGTTGCTGGTTCAAATTCAACCTGGGGAGAGTGCGGATGAGTTCCCTCTGTCAGCTCCAGCTCCATGCGGGGACATGAGAGAAGCTTCCCACAAGGATAGTAAAACATCAAAAACATCTAGGCATCTCCTGGGCAATGTCCTTGCAAACGGCCAATTCTCTCACACCAGAAGCAACTTGTGTGTAAATATAACTTGTAAGCCGCCCTGAGTCCCCTTCGGGGTGAAAAAGGCACAATATAAATGTCACTAATAAATACATTAATAAATAATATCTAGCTACTCCCTACCACCTACTCCCTACTACTGTACTTTATTGGCCCAGCTCCAAAACTGGAATGATTACACATATATATAATTTATTGCCTGACCCCACCGAATTCCTTAACAGTGCCTTGTTTACTGTTATCATGTTTTATTGTTTATATACTGTTTTATATGCTTATTTTATGCACGTTGTTTTAAATGTATTTGACATTGTATTTTATGATGTATCGGGCCTCGTCCCCATGTGAGCCGCCCCAAGTTCTGTCTGGGAGATGGGGCGGGATACAAAAATAAAGTATTAAGTCACTCCTGATATGAAAAAAAATCAACATTTTGAACCTAATCGGGAGTTGGGATTCAACATCTTAGATCCTTTAAAAGTTCTGACTAAACCCATACTTGATTTCGCTCCTGGTCACAAGAAAGCCGCCGTTTGCAACTGCAAACAAATATATGCAAAACCACCCCTTAGAACTGGGTTGCAGAGGGTGAGGAATTTCTGGCCCTAAGGTCAGTTGTGGTTAAAATGATTGGTTGGTTATACAGCTTTGGCTGGTCATCGACCGTAATAAATAAATATATATATACAGCTTTGGCATGCCCCTCACCCCCTTTCTACAACGTTGCAATGCCCCTCCTAATGTTTAGCTATTGGCAACAAAGCTTAAAATATGGTATTACTTTTGGCTACCCTTTTGTTTCTGATTCCATCAACCACTAGCCTTCCTAGACCATCTTAGAGATTGGATGGAGCCCTTGTGATGACAGAGACTCATATAATCTAATGATGTAGTCTCTCAGATTTCAGGTCATGTCTGCTCTTTTCCTCTGGCTGCGATCAACCACCACCACCCTGACCAGTAAATAGCTATGGCCGCATATTCTGATGCTAAACAGCTGCCTTCTGGAGGAAAGGGGCTAGAAACTATATAAGTTACACTCTGCCCATACGGCATAGGATTCCATCTAGATTTGCCAGGACAAAACCACCCAAGCCCTGAGATTTCAGGACCACATCTCAAATCTTAGAGATAACCCCTTGTGATGCCATATATGATGGCATTCAAATAATTTTTAAAAACACCAGATCTAACAATCAGACTGATATTACCTAACATTGAGTTAAAGAATTAGGTAGTAGGAAATTGGACCAAATGAATAAGTAAATGGATAACTAATTATGATCCTGACATCTTTTTGTGTTCCTGTCCTATACAACTGCTAAACAGAAGGATGCCACAGTGAAAAATATGTATTGTAGGAAAGCAGTATGTTGGGCAGAATTCAAAACTGTAGGGCAGGGGAGAGATGTGTGCAAAAACTATAACATCATTCACCTATACAGCATGCTGTTTTGCAGTGCACAAGAAACACTGTTGTCCAGCAACCACGGTAATGGCTTAGCTGCTTAGGAAATGGAGATATTCTTCTTTAACAGGAGCAGCTGCAGGGCAACATTGTCTTGCCTGTTGAATTTACAGCTCTGAAATCCCTCTGGAAAAGCCACACTGCATCAGAAAAAGATATGTAGCAGAAGCCATAGTTGGCTGTCTTGAGCAAGGATGTGGAACTGTATAACCTCTACAGCAGTGACTGGGAAAAATTACTTTTTTGACTACAGAATTCCTCAGAGAGATGTGAGAGTTATAATGCAAAACAAGTTATCATCCAAAAAGTTGCTTCTCTGAAAGTAATACTTCTGGGAGATGCTTGGTGTTGTAGTTCCAAAAGCTCCAGATGTGGTTGGACCGCATCTTCCTTCATCCTGTACCCAGGGCTGCTGGGAATTACACTTTGACAACATCTGGAGAGTCTCACTTTGCCCAACCCAGCTCTGAAGGTCTAGTGGCAGACGGTCCAACATAGCAAAGACACACATTTTTAGGAATGTCACTCAGCAATCTGTGTTTGCTTTACACATAGTACCATATATACTTGAGTATAAGCTGAGTTTTTCAACCCTTTTTAGGGCTGAAAAAGCCCCTCTTGGCTTATACTCGAGTAAGGGTCCTGGCCGGCTTATATTCAGTTTGGCTTATACTTGAGTAATCAGAATTGGACAGTCATAATAATAATAATAATAATAATAATAATAATAATAATAATAACAACAACAACTACTACTACTACTACTACTACTTTATTCTTATATCCCACCCCATCTCCCCGAGGGGACTCGAGGCAGCTTACATGGTGACCTAGCCCAGTAATATACAATAAAATACAACAACAACAAAATACAGTTCAATTACAATAAAATTAATGTATAAAAATATCTAAAATCATAACCTTATTAAAGTCTTATCATTATCTTAAATTATACTTTGATGTAATTTAACCTACTGATGCCTCAATTAATGTAATTTTATTGGTATCTATTTTTATTTTTATTTTTGAAATTTACACGTAGCTGCTGCATTTCCCACCCTTGTGTTATACTCGAGTCAATACGTTTTCTCAGTTTTTTGCAGGAAAATTAAGTGCCTCGGCTTATATTCAGGTTGACTTATACTTGAGTATATACTGTAAATCAGGCAATGGCCTATATTCATTTCACATTGATTTACAACAGCCTGCTAGTGCAAAAGCTGTGGCTTCCTTCCCAAAACAATACCATTCCTCCGGCTCCACCCGTTCAGGAGTCACCTTACTGCCTTGACATTGAACCAACCTCGGGTTCCCCCCTCGGAACACAGATGCTGTCACCCCACATCCATGACAGAGAACCCAGTTCAGCCATTTATATGCAGGGACTCGAGGAAAAGCTGGTAATTAATGAAGCCCTTTTCATGACTATTATGCAAATGTGATTAATTTCAGCTGTTATGAATATGCAAATATTACAATTATGATCTAATTACCAGCGCTTGTGACGGGGAATCGGCAAATGATAAAGAGCAGCCAAAGGACCCCGGCAGTGCCAGATGGGTACAGGGGTGTGAGAGTCAGAGGGGGCATTTGACTGCTGGCAGAGACAAGAACAGAAGCAGGACATCCACGCAGGAAGGGGAATGAATGAACAGGACAACCACCATGGGCCCAGGGGGTGGGAAATGCGGTCCTCAGCCTTCTTGTTGCCTCTGTGCCCTCCTTTCCATTTGTCATTCTGTCTGGATACATCCAATGCCACAAAAGCTTCACAGAAGGAACGTAATGACAGGAAGGAGAAACATGAAAGGCACTGCAGACTAACTCAACCAGAGAAGTCAGTCATAGCAGAGCACTTGATGAACCAACCTGGACACAGCATATTATTTGAGAACACAGAAACGCTGGACCACTCTAACAACTACCATGTCAGACTACACAGAGAAGCCATTGAAATCCACAAGCATGTGGACAATTTCAACAGAAAGAAGGAAACCATGAAAATGAACAAAACCAGGCTACCAGTATTTAAAAACTCTAAAATCAGGACAGTAAATAAAGAACAACACTTATAGAACAGGAGAATTCCAGATAGAAAACAATTAGGGCCAACTAATGCTGCCTAACAAAGGATTCCCCCAGGCAGTAAGCAGCCAGTTCTTGAAGCTGCAAAGTCATTCAATGCTAATCAAGGTGACCAATTGCTACATTAACACTTGCCTCAAATAGACAAGAGTTCTTTCTCCCATCCTGGACTTTCCACAGATGTATAAACTCCTCTTGCCCCGTTTCCACAGACTTCACAACCTCTGAGGATGCCTGCCATATATGCAGGCAAAACGTCAGGAGACGCTTCTGGAACATGGCCAACCACTCCAGAAAACTCACAGCAGCCCAGTGATTCTGGCCATGAAAGCCTTTGACAACACATACAAAGTTATCCTCCAGTGTAGCCCATCTTGTTTTAAACTAAGCATACTTTGCTTTACCAAGCCCTCCTGAAATGCAAAAATTCCAGTACTTGAGTATGTTATTTGTTTTAACCACAGCTCCCTGAGCCTTCCAACCAGCACTAGGATTTCTTAGAGTTGTAGTTTACCAGTCCTGTTCTCAAGGTGAAAACACTACCTTGAAAGCACTGTCTTGTTCTTGGGCCTCTTCAGCTGCAGGCTGGAGCAGTTTCTGTAGACTGTTTATTCTTGAAAAACAGAGCTTGGAAAACGTCTTGGGCCGGACTACAACTCCTGTGTTCCAAAATATGAGTTAGGAAAAGCCAGGATCGTACATTTTCAACCAGAGAAATATTTTCACGTATTCTAGACCAGGGGGTTATTATGTGAATTCCATGCTCTGTGCAGTTGTGGTTGATGCTTAATGTATCATTCTTAAATACATTAGCAAGTTGCATCTCTGAAATTTCACAGCTTATATTTCATCCAACTGTGGCACTTTGGGACTCCATCTTTGTGATGCACCATGGCTTCTCCAGAACTGCTTGGGAAGCAGTCCGCCTTCTCTCAGATTGCTCAACCATTGGCTTCATTTTCCCAAAGGACTGCTTTCTGTCCCACCTCATCACCAGCGCTGCACATGAGCTGGGTGGAATAACGCAATTGTTTGCCTCCATCAAGCTGCCTGGTGCGCATGGCACATGTGGCTTTAGCAGCAGCAGCCGCCCATGTTTTATTTATAGATGCATAATTAGTGTTTTCCCTGGGAGAGGCCGAAGCTAAACATTGCTCATTAGAAGGGCTGAGCCTGGCACAGGCAAAGTGCAGCTCCACGCTAGCAGAGCGGTTAGGGGCCAATCAGGAAGCTACTCCCAGAAGGGCCAGGCTGGGCAGCCATAGGATGAGAGGATGGAGAGAAAGGAAGAGAGAGATTCTTATGACCTGGATGAGCCCTGGGCTGTGTTTTCTCCCTCGTTGTCGTAAGCAGCAAAGCAAATGCACACCCTCCTTAAGATACGGTGCAGTGCACTGATGAGGAACTCCTGGAGAGATTCATCCGTTCCTTTATCCTTGACAACACTTTTAGGCTGTCTTGCACATATTACACAAATGCAAATGCTGGCAAATTGCTGCAACCAATTATGGCTCCCCAATGAATAGATTTGTAAGAGACACATGCATTTCGTTGCAATGCCACTCTCCTTATTTCTTACAGCTAACCCAGAGCACAGGGAAAGTTATCTTTTTGGACTACTGCTCACAGAATTCTCCAGCCAAAATGGCTATGTGCCATGATGGCTTGTGGAGGTTACAGGTTTTATTTATGTATATATTTATTTAAAACATTTATATTCCACCCTTCTTACCCCAAAGGGGACTCAGGGCGGAGCACAACATATATACGGCAAACATTCAATGCCGAAACATAAAATAAACCATAAATATAAACACTAAAATCAGTTATCTTCACATTAAAACCATGATTTCAAACCATCACAAGTCAGCCGCACCGTATCTGGTCAGCAGGGTGAAATTTCCTATTGCTGCCGTTATTTCACTGCCCCATATTATTAGTCCAATAATATGGTGTTTTCAGCAACATACATGGCATAAATCTACCTGGTTGAGTAAGACATGGGTATAGTTACAATGAGAAAGCAAAATGAGGGCAATGGCTCTCCAAATAAGAATTCCCCACCCTCTCACAAAATTTTCCTTCAGTTCACCAATTTCTAGTAGTCCAGTAACAGAAATATCGAAAATCATTCAGACCTAGGACTCATATTGGCTCTGTTCTCATTCCCTTGGTAATTTTTGCTTTCCCATTTGCTTTGGGTGCCTAAACTATCATTGTCGATCCTTAACTGATTGTAATGCTAGAAATTGGGGGACTGAAGTAAATTTTTTCGAGAGAACAAATGTTCGTTTGGAGAGCAATAATCAGCATCCCTCTTCCCTACTATGCAAGACAGATGGCAATACT
This sequence comes from Anolis carolinensis, assembly GCF_035594765.1. Taxonomy (NCBI): domain Eukaryota; kingdom Metazoa; phylum Chordata; class Lepidosauria; order Squamata; family Anolidae; genus Anolis; species Anolis carolinensis. Next base: position 187,150,197 of record NC_085844.1, on the reverse strand, counting down.
AGAATTGTGAAGTTTCCAATTTCACCTCAAAACAAAAGCTTGGCTTCTCCTGCAGCAATAATGAGGAATGTCTGACCATGATGTGGACACTGCTGGAGTATGGAGGGGAAGGCTATATGGAGCTTCTACCAAAGAAGCAAGAGTGCCTGTTGTTGCTGTGGTTGTTACATTTCTAGCCCATTTTTCTCCTTAAAACAGTGCACATAGTGGTTGACCTTATCATTTATTCTGCATATCTATCTGTCCTTTCCCAATGCTCAGTAACCTATTTCTTCCTTGTTTATGTACATGCTTAGCATTGGTGGCTGGCTGCATCACTTTCCAAAACACCATATTGAGAAGTACTCATGGAACTCATTCAGACATGGCCATAAAATTGCAAATTTTATAGAATGCCAGATTTTGCAGACAGATGGAGGTAGGAGAATTTTTAAAATCTGCGTAAAGTTTTATGAAGTATTTTGTTCTCAGGATTTGAATTTTATGATTCCAGAATTTTGAATTACCTAGAGCTGACATCTAGCCATCCTGCAAATGGATTAGTTCCCAAAAATAATATTGGCCACTATACTGTATACACACTTAACCTCATATAATAATGTAGATCCATGCATGAGAGTAGATTTTTGTAGGCACAGTGATACTGGCTGCAGATGCCCAGAATGCAAAATGCACATCTGTATTCATACCATTAGATTCCCCTGGATCCCACTGAAATAACTGGGTGATTTTCTGATGTGGATATAAATCCACACTTGTTGTTCAACGAGAGTTAACGAGAACCCTGAATGACTTGCTGATTCCTCTTCCAATCAATGTAGGGGTCATGCTCAGAAAACTGTCCATTTGTTCTTAAAGGGGTCCATGATATTTTTAGAAATGTTCTTCTTGCCAGCTGCCACGATGATGGTGAGCTTGCAGTTATACTGCAGGTCAATAACTGGAGGAAAGTCAAGGTAGTGGTGCTTTTGCATGGGAGGCCACCTAGAAACCTTAATATGCAGCTGCCCAGGAGGACCAGGAGGTGGTGCTCTTGTTTCAGTCACCAAAGGTCTAGGTTGGTCTTTAAGGGGTGCTTGATATACCCTCCAAATCTTGGCACAGCATTCTTGTCTCAAGGGGGAAGCCAAACCCCCATGGCTCAGATGTATATAGCAATTCATTTAAACTGTGGATTTTAAAATTGCCCTTATATCTTTGCCTGAGGGACACCAGCATCATCTTCAGAAAGCCTCTTCCACAGCAGTGCTATGGAGAAAATAGTAGGACAAATCTTAAGGCACAGACTTAGACACACAGGGCACTAGTCAGTCCTTCAGGTTTCTACTGAGTGTTGTAGAGAGTGCTGTAGAGTAGTACTCGTCATTTTCAAGAAGTTTTGGAGAAACCCCAAGCCAACATTGCCAATTGTCAGAGATTCTGGAAGCTGAAGAACAAAACATCTGCAGGACCATAGACAAAGAACCTCTGCTCTAGAGAGCCCAACTTGATACTTCCTAAAGTTCACTATTGCAGGGAAAGATATGTAATGGCCGAGAAACTGCAAGTTTTTAAAGATACATTTGTCCACTGTTTCTCTCATTCTCACTGAAGGGGCTTCCAGGTTAGCGGGATGATGAACCTCCTCCAGGATTTCGACCAAACTTTAAAGCAAAAATCCAAGGTGCTGAACCTTACCTTCAGTAGAATTATTTTCCTACATGGGAACCACCAGCCTCCACAGCAAGGAAGCCAGCTATCCTCCAAGGCAGTTGTTCCCAGCATTTGGTCCTCCAAATGTTTTGGACTTCAACTCCCAGAAACCTCAGCCAGCTTACCAGCTGTTAGGAATTGTAGGGACTGAAGTCCAAAACACATGGAAGACCAAAGATTGTGATCCACTGCTTTAAGGAATGCAATACTGTAAATAAATGCCCTGCCCCCGTCACCCGCAATGCACAAGGTTACAGACTCACAGCTTCACAAGCCCCGTAGAAATGAAGCTGCAAAGTGGTGATTCTGACTATGTGGTGTACCCCATCCCAGGCATTCAGTCTTATCTGGGTTCATGGTCACTGAGAGTTTTGTAATCATATTTACTCAAAAAGACAGGTAGGTTACCAGAACATGTGGAACTCTAATACACCTGTCCACTTTCCTCCACATGTATAAATCCCAAACATTAAAACAGGATTCAAGATTAATAACTGAGCAAAGATTCGAATCCAGAACGACGTCATTTCCAAACCACTGTACCATATTGTCACCCTCTCTCTCTGATATTGTATCCCATATATGGGTGGGGGAAATAGAATTCATCATGGCTGGAACCAATGAGCTAAGATGTAGAGCTTGAAATTTTGTTTGCTGGACCGCAGCTGCCAGAATCCCCTATCCAATATGGTCAGTGAACAAGGAACTAGATTACAGGAACTATTACCCATTTTTTTCTCTAAACTATGGTCACATTATATATGCCATTTGAATTGTAATCCATGCTTGCAGGCTTTAAAAAAGAGAAATGAAAGTGCAGATAAGGTGTTCAGATGATTCACATTTTATTACTAGGAAAAATACTATCTTTTGAGTATTTTGAGATTGGATTTCATTGGATTCTCCCCAGTTTCTGCTTCTTTGAGAATTGAAGAGCAACCAAGAAAAAACTTTGCCCCATGGCTACACAAGAAGGGCAAAAAGGAAGAGAGCCCTAAGGCTTGCTCATATGAAGCAGATCCCAGCAGACCTTGCTAACACTTGTTTTCAGAGGAGCCCATCAAAACATGCAACTGCCCCTTGAGCCTTCATATCACCATATGTATCCAGCGGCAGCCGTGGCTCAGTTGTTGCCTTGGGCAAGAGCTGCTACCCAAGCACATAAGTGAAGTCAAGCTGGGTGGCCCCTGGACTGGCGCTGTTTGAGCAACGATCCCACAATTCTCACCCCATCCAATCTCCCCCTCCCTGCTTTGCTTCCTGACCCCCAGGTCTGCCCTCACTTTGTATTTTCGGCTCCACAGCTGCCTAATCCCAGGCAAGAGGTGGGGCTCCATTTCACTACTGCGGGGTCCAAGCCATCCCAGCTCTAATGCAAACCATCCATCTCCATTCCAATTAGACATTACAGGGGAATCACAGGAGACACTCCTATCGGCAGCAGCATCTCAGCTCAAGCAGCTCTGCAGAGCTGGGGAATTAGGTAACCAGGCAACAGAGGAAGATGCAGCACCACGGTGACATAGAGTTAAACCTGCCTTACACAGCCCTGGCTGTGCCCAATGCACACCTGTCCAGGCACACAGTTGGGCTGGGTCTGCAGCAAGAAAAATTTCCTGCACATTGTTTCATGAGAGGATGGGGCAAGAAGCCTCCTCCGCTGTACATAAACACACACACACAAAATGCACCCTAAGCAGCTATATTTCTAATACCAGAATTTCACCTTGGTATATATGGAGGAAATGAGTAAACTTGGGCATATACTGAGGGCCCTTCTACACTGCCATATAAAATCCAGATTTTATAGCAGTGTAGTGGCAGTGTAGACTCATATAACCCAGTTCAAAGCAGATGGTGTGGATTATCTGTTTTGATATCCTGGATTATATGGCAGTGTAGAAAGGGCCTAAGTGGCTAGAACTGTACTTTTAATCTTGAATCCCAATTCTGAGAGTAAGGTAGGAGGAGGTGGAGGAAGACGAGGAGGAGGGTGAGGATGATGGCAAGGATGGTGATGATGATATTTCCACCATACACGTGAAAGGGTATCAAGGTATGTACAGAGTACCTGAAAGTGTGATTGCTGCTGCAAAGGAGGTGTCAAGAGTGAGACGCCAGTTAACATACAAAACAAAGTTTATTCCGAAGATAAGCCAAAAAATAACATAAACACAGGAAATATCCTTGAAACACTTCACTTTTCAGTGTTTCGAGAGTAGATTGGACAATAATAACTCAAAAACAAGCCACGCTAATTTCCCATGCTGGCATTCAATAAAAAACTAAATAGCGCTTCAATTCAGCTTTGGAAAACAAATAGAGTTAATTGCTGGAAAATAAACAAACTAGAAAAGCAGTAAAACTGCTTCCACGGTGCAGATAAGCCGAGAGCCTCAAAGGGATGATGAATAGCCGTCGTCAGAAGAGTCCAAGGTCAGGTCAGGAGGCAGCAGAAATTCCGAAAGACAAACCAATAGTCAGAAGCCGGGAGTAGCCGTCAGTCAGAGGGCGTAGACAGAAGCCAGGTCAAATTCAATCCAAAGTCCGAAGAGGGTGCAGTCATCCAAAACAGGTCCACGATAAAACACAGCGAGAGCCAAGCCAGATGGTATCAGCAGATCCGAATCACAGTCCAAGTCCAGAAACACAGAGATCCCAATGGCGCCTCAGCAACACCTTGCCACACGCAAAGTGCAGTGGCCAAACATTCCCATTTTATTCCCCTTCCTCCTGGGTGACCAAACACTCACACCCAAACACCAGGTGTCCCAAATCTACTCAAAGTCTGAACTCCACACAGCTAGAGCTCGTGGATCTGGAGTACCTAGCAATTCGTCGGAGTCCCAATCATCCTGCCCACACTTAGCCCCATGAACACTTAAAGAACCATCCTCCCTTCTCCAAGCATCTCAATTGGGATCAGCTCCTGCAGAAACCCCAGGTTCAGAAGTATCCATAAGCCCCAAATCCCCAGACATCTCCGGTGGCTGTGCCCATTCAGTGCCCGCTTCCCCAGCCACCACCTGTTCCTCAGCATCCATCTCCCCATCTGAATCTTCCTCAGAAGATTCCCCATATAGCTCTCTAAGTCGCTTCCTGCGCAACTCCTCCAGTGAACCCTCATCACGAGGGTTTTTTCTTCCTCTCCGAATTCCATCACCATCAACCATAATCCCCGAAGGTGCAGTCACAACAGGAGGGAAACTCAATGAATAGGTACAGACAGGGAAGAAGCAAGAAAACCTTACATGCAGCGTACAAGCAGTCAGCCTCCACATACATTGATTCTAGCCTTTAAAAATCATAAAGTAAGATCTGATTTTGTCATTTTATGTAGGGGAGACCATTTTACTATGCTATTGTACCAAAGCATCCATTGATATTGGTATTCACAGAGGTACTGGAACCAAATCCCAGTTGATACCAAGGGCCCAATCATAACTCTCTCCTTCAGTATCTGGAGATGCAAAAGGATGTATCTCTGTCTTTGGTCTCCAAAATGGGAGTTGGCATCCCTACAGGCAGCAATTAAAGCAGTGGTTCTCAACCTGGGGTCCCCAGATATTTTTGGCCTTCAACTCCAAGAAATCCTAACAGCTGGTAAACTGGTTGGGATTTTTGGGAATTGTAGGCCAAAAACATCTAAGGGGCCAAGGTTGAGAACCACTGAATTAAAGATATAAGAGTGGGGTGAGGGGCAGTCTCAGTATTGCTGATAGAGAACTTTTTATATCCCCATACTTAAGGAATCATTTGTGCCCATGTATGCCAATAGTTTTTGTGTACTTTGTCACACCTATGACATCTTTCCAACTCGACAACTAAACCGGATAGTCTACTATGCACCTAGGACCCCTGCAGAACCTCCTGGTTGCTTTCATTTGAGGGAGATGCTCTCACAACACACTAGCTTACGCTTGTTCAAACCAGCCTTCTCCAACCGGAGGCCCTCAAGATGGGATGGATTACACCTCTCATCATCCCAGGTATCAGGAGCATGCTGCCTGAAATGGTGGGTTTTGCAACACACTCCCAAGTGGGAGGGCCACCAGGCTGCAGAAAATTGCCATAAACAGGATGAACCTGGAACCTGTGGGCTTGGGACCCCAGAAGCTCCAGTAAACCTGGTGTAGGGATGGGTATTCTGGAAGGTGAAGTTGCAAAACTTCTAAAAGGATAAAAGTTTAGATTCAGTTACATGCAGACTAGGACACGGACCTGCAGACTAGGACACGGAACAATGGCTTCAAACTACAGGAAAGGAGATTCCACCTGAACATCAGGAAGAACTTCCTCACTGTGAGAGCTGTTCGGCAGTGGAACTCTCTGCCCCGGACTGTGGTGGAGGCTCCTTCCTTGGAGGCTTTTAAGCAGAGGCTGGATGGCCATCTGTCGGAGGTGCTTTGAATGCGATTTCCTGCTTCTTGGCAGGGGGTTGAACTAGATGGCCCATGAGGTCTCTTCCAACTCTACTATTCTATGATTCTATGATTCTACATAATTAATATGCTGACTTTCTCCTGGCATGGAACCCAAGGCATTTTCAAACATTTAAAAAAAACAAGTTAAAACAAAGTTAAATAGTTATCACATTAAAATACCATCATATTTTTAAAAGCATAAAATCATTTTTAAAGGAACAATAATGCAAAGTGAAATCCCTGTTCTGATTAATGTTGTTGTTGCTGTTGTTGTTGCTGCTGCTGTTGCTGCTGCTGTTGTTGTTGTTGTGTACCTTCAAGTCCTTACTGAATTATGACACTCTAAGGCAGTGGTTCCCAACCTGTGATCCGTGGACCACCAGTGGTCCTCAAGAATTAAATATAGTTTCAACAGTTACTACACTGTTGCAACGAGAGTGACTGGTCTCGCGAAACCCTCTTATAGTGCCAAGGCCATGGGGATGTTAGGAGGGAAGAAGCTGACTACCCACGAAAGGTGTGACAGCAAGCCTCCTGACTGTTGCTTCTCCTCCTCCCACCCCCTGAGCGGAGCCGTTCCATGTGGTGCCTAGAAGCGGGGGTGCCTTGGTGTCTTCATTTTTAGGCCTGTTCCTGGGGTTATTTGGGGTGCTGATTCATTGGATAGGCCACATCAACTCTAGATTATTAAATATGGTTTTCTGTGGGCGAGCAGATGGCGACTACTAGATGGCATATGTTCTGTATCAGAAACTAGAGCTGATGTGGTCCCTCCAATGCAATTTTCTGAATCAGCACCCCAAATGTAACCCTTTTGGCACTGATTTGTAACCCTTTTGGTATTAATGTTGGTGAGTGAATATCCATTATTAAATTGAAGATACATATATATTGTTTAAAAAACCATGCCGGGTAGATGGAGATGCAGCTCTTTCCATGGAGCTATTCCTTCAGCTTGCTTCTGGGGTCCTCTTTGCTCCTCCTTTCTATAACACTATAGACTGAGCACCTCTCCTCTGCCACTTTCATTCAGCTTCAATTTGTGCTAATTATTGTCTGCTCTTCTCCCCTCAGGGGGCAGGATGAGAGGATAAATACATCCATGCAGGTGGGAATTAGCTGCCACACACACACATACTGATTTCCCCACCCCACACTAATTGCTCAAGGCATGCTTCCATACAAGGCAGCCCTACCTTGCCAAGGCTGCCCTAGAAAGTCTCCATGAAAGCAGGGGCTGAGCACAGGCAAAAACCCAAGCCCCCAAGGAGGTGACTTGGCACATGTACCGTTGCTGCAAAGGCCAGCTCTGGAAAATACACAGGTTTACACAAAATGACTTCTTCAACAACACACCATGGTAACTGAACCAGCGATGAGAAAGACATCATTATTGCTTCTGTGTCAGAGCGGTTTACATTAATTTCTTGACACTGTCTTCTTTTTCTCTTTGTGGCTTTATTTTCACAGCGTAAAGAAAAGCAGTGCAAGGGGAGAAACTCTCTGCTGTGAATATGAAAACCCAGCAAATGCACCTTTGCGTCATGACCCCGGATTATAGAGATGAAGGATCCATTACAACGGGCTTTGCTCAAATTGCTTAGATGGACTGATAATCATGCCATTAATATAATGTATGAATCAGCCAAAAAGGTTGCTAAAGCTGCAGTCCAGCACTGGAAAGGAAATCTAGTCAAAGTCAATGGAACCTATTCCAAATAAGGATGGAGCTGCAAGTATCACATCCACACAATTATTTGTGTTGTTCATTGTTTACTCAGAAATAAATCCCATTTTTTGTCCATGGGGGTTTACTCCTAGGCAAGCAAGCAGGGGACTGTAACGTCTGCTATACATTTGTCAGCCTTGCTGCCTGGGAAGGTACTGAATTGGTGTTCTTGAGTACAGTGGCAGCAGATGTGGAGTTGGAGAGGCAATATGTACCTGCTGAAATGTGTTAGAACCATAACAGGTACAGAAGAAGGCCTTGTTTCTTTTTCAGCAGGACACCACTTTCAAAATGTCTGCATAATGAACATTGGCATTTGACAACAGTTCTCTTACATACCCTCCAACATCTCACAGTGCAAAACCAGGACACGAATTCAGATTGCTTCTGCATTTTGAACTCAGTTTTCATTCACTGAAATAAGCTGAGGACAAAGTGAGAATGTGAGAGGTAGAAAGGCAATGAGATTTTTTAAAGCAGATTTATCAGGACTGTCCCTGCCAAACTGGGAGAGTTGGAAGGGATGTGTTTAGGACAGGCATGGGCAAACTTCAGGCCTCCAAGTGTTTTGGACTATATCTTCCACAACTCCTAACAGCCTACTGGCTATTAGGAAATGTGGGAGTTGCAGTCCAAAACACCTGGAGAGCTGAAGGTTGCCCATGCCTGGTTCAGGATGAGATCTGACATCAAGGAGGCATGGTGTAAATTTAAGCTCATGGAGTTATGCCCCGATTCCTCTACATCACCGAATGACAGAAAGATGATGTTGCACAAACAATGCACATTCCACGCTGATGTGCAATCAAGTGTGGCCATGCAATGAATGTACAGCAATGTGAAATCCACGATAAGTACTGCTCAATAAGCAGTGATGCATAGCAGCAGCAGATGCTAACTATTTCTTTGTAAACTTTAACTGAATACATCTGTTACACGTTGGCCAGAAATGCCTACCCACTTCCAGAAGGGAATGTACGCATGCATAAGAAATGAAAAGAATGCCAGTGTTACTGTTTTGGACTAAAACTACAAGAATCTCTCACTGCCCATGCTCACTTGGGGGGATTCCGGAAGGCCATGCCAGCTAAGGCGCTCTGGGAATTGCATTCCTAAAAGTAATTCTTCTAAGCCCTGCCATTACACACTGGATAGCTTTTTAGCTATGAGCATTAAGTCCTGTGATGAGAAGCACTTTCCTATTTTTGTCCCAAAGCCAAAGATGTCATATTACACTGAAATGAAACACAGGTTTGAGACAATCTACAGAGAAGGAAGACAACTTTTTTCCTTGAGTGCTTCCTGTTGGACAGGAAAGGCTTTGCGAGCCCCATTCATGGATCCATTAGTCCATGGATGCAGAACCCACGGGTACAGAGTGCCAGCTATATTCAAATTACAAGAAAGGAGAATCCACTGAAACATTAGGAAGAATGTGCTGTTGTTATAGGTTGCCTGATAGTGCAAGAATAAGTGGTGGATTCTTTGGTTATATGTTTTTAACCATCATCTGTCAGGAATGCTTTAGCTGAGAATTCCTGCATTAGTGGGTGGTTGGACTAGATCACTGCTTCTTAAACTGTGGATTCTAACCTCAAATGGGGTCCTCTTAGCTCAATGTTGGGGTCCAAAAGGTTTGGCAACAGTAAACATTTTTTGAATTCACCTATGACTTCATCACACACAGTAAAATCAGTGTTTCGACAGATTACTCACCAGAGCGGCATATAGGGAGCATACAACCACCCTATTGTGTCAGCTCCACTGGCTGCCAGTCTGCTACTGAGCACAATTCAAAGTGCTGGCTTTAGCCTATAAAGCCCTAAATGGTTCTGGCCCAGCTTACCCATCCAAATGTATCTCCCTCTACGAACCATCTTGTAGTTTAAGATCATCAGGGGAGGCCCTGCTCTTGGTCCCACCTTCTTCACAGGCGCGACTGGTGGGAACAAGAGACAGGGCCTTCTCAGTGGTGGCCCCTCGGCTTTGGGACTCCCTCCCCAGGGATTTTAGAATAGCCCCCTCCCTTTTGATCTTCTGCAAGAAAGTAAAAACATGGCTCTGTGACCAAGCCTTTAGAGAACCTGTGCAATAAACAAACAGATATGGATTGACATGTTATGACTATAGGAGTTTATGTTTGTGGATTATGTGATCAACTATGACTGTATGGTTTTAAATGTTTTTAATTGTTTTACTTGTATTCTATTATTTTAAATGTCTTTTAATGCTGTGGTGTTGTCAAGGCATCGAATAGCTGCCTTTTATGTAAAGCCGCCTTGAGTCCCCTTCGGGGTAGAGAAAGGCGGAATAGAAATAAATAAATTGGATAAACCCTAAAGAGGAGAAAAGGAGACGGTGTTATGGGGGTAGGAAAATCATCTGTTTAATTTCAAAACAAGGTGTTGTGAAGCTTAAGGGAAAACCAACGATTCCAAACCCTTTAATTATACCATATGATGAAGCCCCTAGTGTCTGTTTTAGACATTTACACAAATCTGTTGTGCAGTGTTTACAGTGGACTGAAGATGCTTCAGCTGTACTTCATAAAAAGGAAAGTCATGCAAATTCTGATTTGTTATCAGTAAAGGTCTGATATTTATATTTATTTTTTATACCTATATACTATATACTGATGTTGAAGGAACTGGGGGTGGTGACGGCTGACAGGAAGCTCTGGCATGGGCTGGTCCATGAGGTCACGGTCAGAGTCGGAAGCGACTGAATGAGTAAACAACACAACAATACTTGGGGTCATGTAAACATTTGTCAGGCTGAAAGGGGGCACAAGTGGAAAAAGTTTAAGGAGCCCTGGATGAGATTAGTCTTGGGCTTCCTTCCAATTCTTCCCTTCTATGATCCTATCATGAACTTTGTTGCTTAGGGCAGATGAGAGTTTTAGCTGCCTATACCTGCTCTTTGCTTTGAAGATTGGGTCCTGGAGAAGGGCTCCTAGGCTTTGGATCAGTGGTGTAGCCACTTAAAGGTCTAATGCCCTCCCCATTTAGAAAGTGATGTATGTTACTTCAGCAGTGAAGTATCCAACTGCTATTTCTCTTCCTTGCCATTCTATGCTTTAAGAACTATTTCTGCATTCTTGATATGCTACAAGAGCAACAAGAGCAAAGTTTAACACCTTGGATTAAAAATTAAACTCCAACCACTTGCAGTTTAATGTTGTGCCTTCATTTAAATCATAACACTGGGATGACTACAGGAATAACATTTACGTTCTGCTGTTCTGTTGGTCTCACCTTCTTCTGCTTGCAGAGAGTTGGGGCAAGCAGATATTATTTCTGATTCCCCAGAAACTGAAATATGATGTATATATTCAGTTTGATCATATTTATATATTGTCTTTTTATAAGTGTCTTATTTTACCTTATTACATAGAGTGTAATCAAGTCCTATCAAGCTTGTTGTTTGGTTTGGTATTGTGATATGGCCTAAGGGCTAATCAATAAAATTTACTATTACCTGTGTTTACTCTATCCAGGTTATGTGCACTTTTCCAATCCACCTTACCCCCACATTTTCCTTTTCTGCAATGGTGCAGCTTCAGCATTCTTGTGGGACTTTCCTCTGCTTTTCAAGACCAGGGCTGAAGGAGAGGGGAAGTATCGTACAATAACAGGAATATTAAATTCATTGACAATCCAATCACTATTCCAGAGTAATGTGACTATGAGAGAGCAACGTCATGGGGTAAGCCCATCAAAAAGCACTTATATCCTGATGTAACTGCTCTTCAGCAGTCTCATGTGATACATTTTCTAGACTTTTCTCTAGTAGTATGTCTGAAATTTAGTAGAATCTGGACCTTTTCCATGTACAAGTACGACTGTGGAGATTAAAAAATAGGGAGAAGGATCACATGTATGCCACCTCAACTGCATTGGAAGGAAAAACAGAATATAAAAAGAATATATACAGATGTACCAAACAAGGTGAATCAGTCAACGAAGTCACGGTTCAAAGCTCACAGGAGGTTTTTAATGACAGGGTGTCTTGGATATCTCTAATGCATAGAGTCACTATAAATTGACACTGATTTGACAGTAATTACACAACAATAATAACCTAATCCATTCATCCAACATCTTGAGATGTTTTCTGCTAATTATATTGGGTGCTGCCCAGTTCCCCCCTACTTCTAAAGTGCAATAGTACTTTACACTCAACTTACTCTGCTGAGGAGAAAAGAGAGGAGTGTGAAATTGTATCCTTTTCTGTAGACTCAGGCAAAAGCAAACAGCCGCAGCTTCTCTGAGCTTGTGTGTTCTTCCTCATTAATAACACCTGCCATCTTGAGCACACTCTGATATTGCTTGGACGCATGTGTCTTTGTTTTCAGCTGTGAAATGTTGAGCGGTTATGAGAGTAGAGGGGGCAAAGATTACCAAGACTTGGATTCTTCAATGGGAACAAAGTTCATTATCTTAAAAGTTCATACCAAAGAAGGAAAAGGCAGGCTCTGTCATCTGGCTACCCTTGGCAGACCAGGCAAGACACAGAGATGAGCTCTCAGACCTCCATGTGCCAGCTAAATAAAGAACTGAATTTTCAGCCATTTCTGTTGGGACAGAATTCTCACTTGGATGTCTGATTCATGACCACCTCTCTTGGGGTTAGCTGTCAGGATTTATCACTGTGAACTGGTTGACAGGAGGAGCCTGGCATTCCTCCTACAGCAAGTCACAGGGGGTATACGGCTAGAGTTTCCACTTTCACTCCAGGAAAACCATATTTTAGTGGAAATTTCATGGGAAAGTTATAAAATCAATCTCTTGGACTGCAACATGCTGCCCTTTTAAGTTCAAGCTACGGAATCTGTATAGTGTTTTTTCTCATAGCTTGGAGATGACTTATAATTCCTTTTTGCAAGAACTGAGGCATAGCTAGGTTACTTTGTGACTGTAATTTAACCAGGAATTGATAACATAGCTGCTTTGGCAATATAACTGTAATTCTAAATTTGCTTTCATAGTTATGGAGTGAGGCTTTATAAATGTGGTCGTGGGGATATTGCAGGGTTCAGGTGTTGGCTTATAATGTCTCAAGGAATGGGCACAGCAGGCCCACTAGTCTTAACTGTGCAAATATACTCCTGGCCACCACCAAAAGCTGAGATTTCAAGTTCATGAATCTAAAAGCACACCGGGATTGTGAATGTGTTTTGCTGGAGTATAAACCCATCCAGCACAAGCTGACCTTCATTCCCTGTTCTGCCTTTCAAATATGTTTCAAATTTTTCAACTTTATCTGGTTGATTACTGATGACAGACACTGGTTTAGGACCAAAAAGCATTATTGGGTTGAGGCGGAAAGCAATAGTATAACTGAGTGTCAACTCCATGCCCTGCACTAACATTCTGGACAACCTTTCCCAGCATTTTCATGTGTATTTGAAGTAGCATGTGGGACAGAGCTGAGCCATGAAGAACAGCACAGGATAGTGGCCAAGATATCCAACAGGAATCTCTGGATTCACCTCTCCAGGAAATATTGATGCCATTGTAAAATGGTACCTCCTTATGTTGTCCTCCTAGGCCCCCATCCCAGAAGGGCAGCCCAGAAAGACAGCATAATCAAATGGAAAATTACTGAGAGGTCCAACAGAACCAAGGCTGGATCTACACTGCCATATAATGCTGTTTCAAAATGCAGATTAACTGCATTGAACTGAATTATATTACACTGTAGATTTATATAATCCAGTTCAATGCAACTGGATTATAATCTGCATTCTGAAATTACATTATATGACAGTGTAGATCTAGCCCAACAGATTCATATATCTCCTGCCCGGTTCCAAGTGTAGGTTAGCCACCAATGCAACCAGTGCTGTCTATTTAAAGAAATCTGCACATTTCTTTTATGGTTGTATTTTTATTCTATTTATTTCAAAAAGGGTCAGTAGGTAGCATGCATCTCCAGTTATCCTCACAACATCCCTGTCAGATAGACAGTGGGTTTCATAGAATCATAGAATCATAGAATAGTAGAGTTGGAAGAGACCTCATGGGCCATCCAGTCCAACCCCTGCCAAGAAGCAGGAAATCGCATTCAAAGCACCCCCGACAGATGGCCATCCAGCCTCTGCTTAAAAGCCTCCAAGGAAGGAGCCTCCACCACAGCCCAGGGAAGAGAGTTCCACTGCCGAACAGCTCTCACAGTGAGGAAGTTCTTCCTGATGTTCAGGTGGAATCTCCTTTCCTGTAGTTTGAAGCCATTGTTCCGTGTCCTAGTCTGCAGGGCAGCAGAAAACAAGCTTGCTCCCTCCAACCTATGACTTCCCTTCACGTATTTGTACATGGCTATGTCTCCTCTCAGCCTTCTCTTCTGCAGGCTAAACATGCCAAGCTCTTTAAGCCGCTCCTCATAGGGCTTGTTCTCCAGACCCTTAATCATTTTAGTCGCCCTCCTCTGGACACTTTCCAGCTTGTCAACATCTCCCTTCAACTGCGGTGCCCAGAATTGGACGCAGTATTCCAGGTGTGGTCTGACCAAGGCAGAATAGAGGGGGAGCATGACTTCCCTGGATCTAGATGCTATTCCCCTATTGATGCAGGCCAGACTCCCGTTTGCTTTTTTAGCTGCTGCATCACATTGTTGGCTCATGTTTAACTTGTTGTCCACGAGGACTCCAAGGTCTTTTTCGCACACACTGCTGTCTAGCCAGGCGTCCCCCATTCTGTATCTTTGATTTCCATTTTTTCTGCCGAAATGAAGTATCTTGCATTTGTCCCTGTTGAACTTCATTTTGTTAGTTTCGGCCCATCTCTCTAGTCTGTCAAGATCGTTTTGAATTCTGCTCCTGTCTTCTGGAGTGTTAGCTATCCCTCCCAGTTTTGTGTCATCTGCAAACTTGATGATCGTGCCTTCTAACCCTTCGTCTAAGTCATTAATAAAGATGTTGAACAGAACCGGGTCCAGGACGGAGCCCTGCGGCACTCCACTTGTCACTTCTTTCCATGATGAAGATGACGCATTGGTGAGCACCCTTTGGGTTCGTTTGCTTAGCCAATTGCAGATCCACCTAACTGTAGTTTTGTCTAGCCCACATTTTACTAGTTTATTTGCCAGAAGGTCGTGGGGGACTTTGTCGAAGGCCTTACTGAAATCCAGGTACGCTACATCCACGGCATTCCCTGTATCGACCCAACTCGTAACTCTATCGAAAAAAGAGATCAGATTAGTCTGGCATGACTTGTTTTTGGTAAATCCGTGTTGACTATTAGCAATGACCGCATTTGTTTCTAAGTGTTCGCAGACCACTTCCTTGATGATCTTTTCCAGAATCTTGCCTGGTATCGATGTGAGGCTGACCGGACGGTAATTGTTTGGGTCGTTCTTTTTTCCCTTCTTGAAGATAGGGACCACATTCGCCCTCCTCCAATCTGCTGGGACTTCTCCCATTCTCCAAGAACTCTCGAAGATAATTGCTAGTGGTTCTGAAATAACTTCCGCTAATTCCTTCAATACTCTTGGATGTAGCTGATCTGGCCCTGGGGACTTGAATTTGTTTAGAGAGGCCAGGTGTTCCTGGACAACTTGTTTCCCTATTTGGGGTTGGATTTCCCCCAATCCTTCGTCCATTCCATGTTGCTGAGGTTGAAGATGGCTTTCTTTTTGTGAGAAGACCGAGGCAAAGAAGGCATTGAGCAGTTCTGCCTTTTCCCTGTCCCCTGTCGCCATCACCCCATCTTCTCCTTGCAGAGGCCCTATCGCCTCCTTTTTCTTCCTTTTTCTACCAACGTAAGCAAAAAAGCCTTTTTTGTTGTTTTTTATGTCCCTGGCAAGCCTGAGCTCATTTTGTGCTTTAGCCTTGCGAACCTTTTCCCTACAGGTGTTGGCTATACGTTTGAATTCTTCTTTGGTGATTTCTCCCCTTTTCCACTTCTTGTGCATGTCACTTTTGAGCTTTAGCTCAGTTAGAAGTTCTTTGGACATCCATTCTGGCTTCTTTGCACTTGTCTTATTTTTCTTCTTTGTTGGCACTGTTTGCATTTGCGCCTTGAGTATTTCACTTTTGAAAAACTCCCATCCATCCTTAACTCCCTTGTTTTTTAATATTGGCGTCCATGGAATGCCGCTCAGTAATTCCTTCATTTTTTTGGAAGTCAGCTCTCTTAAAGTCGAGAATGCGTGTTTGACTTGTCTTAGTTTCAGCATTCCTTTGTATTGCAAACTCCAGGAGCACATGGTCACTTGCCCCTAAGGATCCAACCACTTCAACTGTGTTGATCAGGTCTTCCACATTTGTTAAGATTAGATCAAGAGTTGCTGATCCTCTTGTTGCCTCTTCTACCTTCTGGACCATAAAATTGTCTGCAAGGCAAGTGAGGAACTTGTTGGACTTTGTACTCTTGGCTGAGTTTGTTTTCCAGCAGATATCGGGATAATTGAAATCGCCCATGACTACTATATCTCTTCTTTGTGCCTGTTTGGTCAGCTGTTGACAGAAGGCTTCATCAAGTCCTTCATCCTGACTCGGAGGTCTGTAGTAGACACCCACGACAAGATCTTTTTGAGTCCCGGTTCCCTTGATTCTTATCCAGATGCTTTCAAGCTGGTTTCCCGAATTACAGTCTTGCATTTCTTCTGCAATGTAACTGGTTTTGACATATAAAGCTACTCCCCCTCCTCTCCCTTTTGTTCTATTTCTGTGAAAGAGGTTATAGCCCTCAATGGCTACATTCCAGTGATGGGAATCATCCCACCAGGTTTCAGTGATGCCTATGACATCATATGTGTGGTGCTGTGCTAAGAGTTGGAGTTCGTCTTGCTTATTTCCCATGCTCTGAGCGTTGGTGTAAAGACATGTAAGCCCCTGTGACCTCCCCTTGAGCTGTTTATTTGGGATTATTGTGCTCTCTGTACTTGGTCCTTGCTGTGTTTGTGCAGCCCTCCGTTTAGCCTTTTGGCGGTTCCCTGTGGTCATGGGTAATATAGTGTTTGCCAGGCTGTTGTTCCCCTCCCCCAGTGGATCTAGTTTAAAGTGCGCCTGATGAGGTTTGTGAGTCTGTGTGCAAAAATATGTTTTCCTGCTTGTGTGAGATGCACCCCATCACTTGCCAATAGGCCATCCTCCTGGAAGAGTAGACCATGGTCAAGGAAGCCAAAATGCTCCTCTTGGCACCATTTTCTGAGCCAGTTATTGACCTGTACTATTTTCCCGGCCCTTGTAGAGCCGTGTCCTACAACGGGGAGGAGGGATGAAAAGATCACATGTACATTATACAGTTTTAACTTTGTTCCCAGAGCTCGAAAATCATTTGTGATCTTTTGAAAAGTATGCCTAGCGGTGTCATTGGTACCTACATGAATCAACATAAGATGGGGAGGGTGATGGGGCTTTAGGAGCCTGCTGAGCCTCTGAGTGATATGGTGTATTTTCGCCCCCGGGAGGCAGCATGTTTCTCGAGCCATCCCATCCGGTCTGGAAATGATGGCTTCCGTTCCTCTAAGGAGGGAGTTACCTACTACCAAGACCTGTTTCCTTTGAGGATTGACAGGGTCCCTTTTGTGCAAGACAGTGTGTATGTCCCCTGAAGAGTGTTCCTGTTGAAGTGAATCATGCAGGTGTAAAGTGTTGTCCTCCTCCTCAACATCCCCATGGCTCAGTGGGAACTAGGTTCTGCTTCTCACAAGTCCTGCTCCGAATCTAACCACTGCACCACATACGTCCTCTGAAATAAATGAAAAGGATTGCCACTTTTGAGAAAGTAAATAAATACTTTTTAAAATGTAACTATTGTGATTTTTTAAATCACATCAGAAGCGACTTGGGAACATACTGCAAGTCGCTTCTGGTGTGAGAGAATTGGTCGTCTACAGAGACGTTGCCCAGGGGACACCCGGATGTGTTACCTTCCTGCTGGGAGGCTTCTCTCATGTCCCCACAAGCTAGAGCTGACAGACGGGAGCTCACCAGGTCTTGTGGGTTCAAACCGGCAACTTTCAGGTCAGCAACCCAACCTTCAGGTCATCAGTCCAACTGGCACAAGGGCTTAACCCATTGCGCCACCATGGCTCTACACTATAGTGATAACGTACTACCTTATGGAGGCCTTGGACTTCTAATTGCAGCCAATGAATTTGAGACATAACTTTCTAAGTTCTCCTTTTTTGCTTAATATGCTCAAAATGACCACTCCATATGTTTTTTTATTTTTGTTTTACCACCCCTTTCCCTTTAATAGCATCCTGACATAAACATAGCTGATGGAGTTTTATTCATGTTTCATGCTGTGCCTGGAAAATCTTTACCTCCTAAATCTTGGTATGTCAGGCTGCTCTTAAAGAAAAAGCACAAAAAAGCATAGCAATCTTAGCCATGAGGCTGGTATATTTTTAAGGGAGCAAAACAACCTGTCAGCTTGATGCTTAACTTTCCCAACGGTCTGTTTTCAACCTTTTCCTAGTGCTGCACCCTCCAAGTGTGTTCAAATACAATTTGCACCCTCATCAGACAGCCATGTTCACTTGGGACAATAGGAATGCTAATCCACACCACATGTATGGAACTGGATTCGGAAAGGCTGCATATTTTGTCCTTTCCTACCTGCAGCTGAAACAATCTAATGGGTTGTTGTGACATTTTTTCAGGGTCAAAGAGATGTAGACAGAGCCCATGGGATCTGTGACATTGAAGGTGTAACCAGAACTCTGCTACCTCTCTCTGATAAAACAGCAGCCATTAATCCCTTTCTCACTATATTACTTTTACAGCTCTTTAACTCTATCCTATGAAAATATGGGTTTTGAAATTTAATGAAATAGTTAGCATTCTCTTCCAGCAAGCTATAATGCCCTTTCACATGCACATATAGCACTAATATGCCATGGCTCAATCTTACTAAATCTCGGGGTCTGTAGTTTGGTGAGGCACCAGAACTCTCTGACTGAGAATTCTAAATACTTTATTGAACTACAAATCCCAGGATGCCACAGGACAGAACCATGGCAATCATGGTTCTATACCAACCTTGATAAAATAGTGAAGAGTAGAGACATCACACTGGCAATGAAGGTCCACATAGTATGGGGCCGGGCTGTGGCGCAGGCTGTTGAGCAGCTGCAATAAATCACTCTGACCATGAGGTCATGAGTTCGAGGCCAGCCCGTGGCGGGGTGAGCACCCGTCAATTAAAAATTAAAAATAGCCCCTGCTCGTTGCTGACCTAGCAACCCAAAAGATAGTTGCATCTATCAAGTAGGAAATAAGGTACCACTTATTAAAAAAAGTGGGGAGGCAAGGTTAACTAATTTACGACCTGGAATGAGGAAGTACTGTCAGAGTGGATGATGAAGCAGCTGCTCCCCCCTGTGGCCAGAATCGAACATCCCCTCAGGAGAAGGTTAACTTGCCTTTGCGTCTGTCTGTCTCGGTCTCTGTTTGATGTGTTTATGGGCATTGAATGTTTGCCCTATGTGTGTATAATGTGATCTGCCCTGAGTCCCCTTCAGGGTGAGAAGGGCAGAATATAAATACTGTAAATAAATAAATAAATAAATAGTATTCGCCATAGTAACCTATGGATGTGAGAGCTGGACCATGAGGAAGGCTGAGCAAAAGAAGACAGAGGCTTTTGAACTGTGGTGTTGGAGGAAAATTCTGAAAGTGGTTGGATCACAAGAAGATCCAACCAGTCCATACTCCAGGAAATAATGCCTGGCTGCTCACTGGAGGGAAGGATATTGGAGGTAAAGATGAAGTACTTTGGCCACATAATGAGAAGACAGGAAAGCTTGGAGAAAAGAACAATGCTGGCATATAAAGGGGTTGACCAAGGGCAAAATGGATGGAAGGTATCCTTGAAGTGACTGATTTGACCTTGAAGGAGCTGGAAGTGGCGATGGCTAAAAGGGAGCTCTGACATGGGCTGGCCCATGAGATAACGAAGAGTCGGAAGTGACTGAACAAATAAACAACAACAACATGGTGCTATAATTGTGTAAAATGAAAAGGCCCCTAGTGCCTCACCAAACTATAAATCCCAGGACTCCCCAGGTTGTAGCCAGGTCAATGTAAATACTATCAAAGTGGTATAAATATGTAGTGTGTAAGTGTGAAAATAGCTAAAGACAACCACATAGAAACACCCACAAGCTTGCCAAACAAACTATACATCATAAATAAACCAAGCAATCCCACAGCTTGATGCAGTCCCTTCCCTTGCTTTTACTCGACTTGAATAAGTCCTGACTGGCTGGACATGGAACAATCCCTTACTATAATTTCTGTCTTCCCCCAGACTACAGGAAAAGCTGAAATTGGGAGAGCGATGCTACAGGGTCCTTCCAAAGCTAGCCTGGGAGCTCATGCATAAGTTTTACTGCTGTGATGTTTCTTATAAAGCAAAAGCCATCTATAAATCTGCCACTTCCTCTCATTGGTCTTCTTTGTGTGCCAGCCTGCTGGGTCAGGAAGTACTAATAGCCAGTGTAATGTAGGCTGACACCACCGCAGAAGAGTGAGCGCACAGACAATGCAGCAAGGAAAACATTTTTCTGGCCACCTCCTGTGGCTCAGTCTGCTATATTTTGACAGTTCAAGGGGGCATCATTACAGTCATGTCTGGAAAGAAAGGTAGCAACATAGAAACAACAACCAAGATAGGAACATAGAAATCTGCATAGTATCAGGTCAGGTTATCTGTTCATCTATCCCAGTATTGTTGACTGCGATAGATGCCTTTTGCCAGTTGTAGTTTTACAAAGTCTTATGCCTTCTCGGCTAAAGAGTACTTGTGCCTCACCAAACTACAAATCCTGGATATTTGGTATAGATGTTTGCTAGCTTATAGATACACATATTAATACATAATACATATAATTAGACAAGCTGAAAGAAGCTGAATCACTTGATGGATATCATATTTTCCCAGTGCTTATATTGCAATTAGCTGAGAGGGTAGATGAAAGGCCACCTCGGAAAACAAGGCTGACTTGCAAGTTGGGTAAATGATGATGCAGTGACCTGAGTATTGTGCCAGTCTATGCAAAGGTCTGTCTCAACATGAACTCAGTGTATTAATTGCCTTATGTGAATTGCTCTTAAGGAAATTGAGAAGCCACACCATTTGGGTCTTATTTTTGTATGGCAGATTCTTCGGTTCTGTATATTTCAAAGCAGGGACCAAAAGCATCCTGGGTTGTTGTGAGTTTTCTGGGCTGTACAGCCATGTTCCAGAAGCATTTTCTCCTGATGTTTCACCCACATCTATGGCAGGCATCCTCAGAGGTTGCGAGGTATATTGGAAAGGCGCAGGGTGGGAGAAAGAACTCTTGTCTGTTGGAGGTCAGTGTGACTGTTGTAATTAATCATCTTGATTAGCCTTAATGGCCTTGTCTACTTCATGGCCTGGCTTCTTCCTGCCTGGGGGAATCCTTTGTTCAGAGGTGTTAGCTTCCCCTGATTGATTCATGTCTGGAATTCCTCTGTTTTCAGATATATAAACCTTCCACAGATATATAAACCTCCCTTGCTTAGTTTTCCAATATACCTCACAACCTCTGAGGATGCCTATCACAGATGTGGGTAAAACGTCAGGAGAGAATGCTTCTGAAACATGGGCATACAGCCCGGAAAACTCACAACAACCCAGTGATTCCGGCCATGAAAGCCTTTGACAACACAAAAGCATCCTAATCACTGTTCTGAAGTAGCCCTATCTCCATGCCTTGCTCCCTACGACTACAGAAATGCGGAGACTCATGTCCAGATGGCAGTAATCCATGGGCGAGGAGTAGAGTAAGAAAAGCTGTTTCTAGCATATGTGCTTTGTCTCTTAAGTACTGGCATGATTTCATACCCTTCCTTGCAGGCAGCTGGCCTATGGCATCCTTCCTCAACTGAGCTTTAATTAAATCTACTAGAGACATGGCCTGTTAACAGGGTGGTTTCCATCTTTAAGCAGAACCTGAAACCAAAGACACAAGAGTGGCTTCATGGTGTAGGCAGGAACCATTCTATATAGAACTGTTCCACATCACCTTCATCCAAGAGTCCAAAGGCACCTTTAACAACTGTAATGTCAACTTTGTCACATGCATTTATTAGCGTTAAACAAAATGAGTTCGGTTTAGCCTATAAAAATTTAGACCATTTTAGCATTATTACAGAGCAATCCCATGCAAATCTGGGGACGGGGGGAAAGTCCTGGTGAGTTTAATGGGACTTATAATCAGATTAGTGGGCACAGGACTGCAGCCTTCACCTTTAACATTTTTCTTATACAGCACTGTAAGCAGAAATGAACAGTCTTTCCACTTTGTCAGGGAAGCAATACAGGGCCAGGGCTCCTACAACACTTCAGACAAAATTGTGAATATATCTATGGAGATCTCACCAGCCCCAGAATTCATATCCTTCATCCCATAATCTATTACTGTTCCTAATCTGTGAAAAGTAAATATCCCCCAAAAATTCAGTGTCCAGGGGACAAGGACATATTTACTATGAGATATTGAGGGGCATGGATCAATTGTATCCATTGAACTACAGATAATCCAGCCCCACTAGGGGTGCCAGGCCAGGACTATTCCAGACTCTGAGATGCCAGGTTCCAGACCTGGAACCAAGGAAAGATCCTTGTAATGTCATAGAGGCCAAGCTCTGATGATGTTGCAATATTAATGTCTGGCGACGTCATGATACTTTAACCATCTTCAGCAGTGCCGGATTTACCATCGTGCTTAGGTGTGGCCAGGGGTGGGGATCTTCCTGCCAAAAACACATTTTTACGATGGATTTTCCTTATGTGGTGCAATTCTAAATTTGAAAGTGTTCTGTTTCAGGGCAATTCTAGACATAATGATAGAGTTGATAGTCTATTTGAGTGTGCCACAAAGCAAGCAGTGTTGGCCTACCTCCTTCAGGGCCCAAGGAAGGGGGCTTGTAACAACTAGCACAGGGTCTCATTTGTCCTAAATCCAGCACTGACCATTAGTAAAATTTCAACAGAACATGTCATCCAAATAAAATTAATGAATGTTTAACAAACAATACACAAAGGCTCACCCTTTCCCTGAGATTTCTTCCCTTATCCTGAGAATTAGGTAAAAGAGCCTGGACCTGATGTCTCAGAACCTTAGCCAGTCAGCACTGACCACAACTGTGTATTTCCAGTGCTCCATTCCCCAATAGACAGATCATCATATTAATTTACTATGTTCTCAGACAAGAAGGAGAGAGTCTCAACACAGGTATAGGTTTTCAAAAGGCAACTGACATCTGGGAATATCAAGGCCAAACCTCTAGTGGGATCACATTTCAGAAGACTATAGTTGGAATTCAACAACCAGAGCCAAGAATGAAAGGAAAACTTTATTCAGTACTGGAATCAAAAAGCATCACTGTTCGGATTTCACCAAGACCTGTGGCGGCTGATGAAGTTGCGGTATCTGTTCTACAAGGAAGAAACATAAGAGACTCTCTAATACTGAGTCAGCCACTTACACCACCACTTCGATACCATTTACAACATGGACTGGAAACAGCAGGGATTTTGGCAAGGTCTTTCACAGCTTTTTCTAGTGACGCTGAAGACTTCAACCAGCAAGCAAAACATAGGCTATGTCACTGAGCTTAAACCCTTCCTGAAAGAACAGGAGACCAAGGGGAAATAATCCCCATTTGATAACCAGATAACAAAAAGGAATAGGGTCTCATATGCTTAAGACATTTAGAAGAGACAATTTTGGCAAGCACTTATTCTCATATAGACCTGAGGATCACTGTATCTATCTCTTCTCTACACAGCTATTTATTTCACAGCCCAACAAAAATATTTTTTATGTCTTGGTTTTTAGGCATGTTCCTAGGTGATTTGGGGCACCAATTCAGAAAACTGTGTTGGATAGACCACATCAGCTCTAGTTTCTTAGATATGGCTATCATGGTTTTCTATGGGTAAACAGATGGTAACTGGTATATGTTCTGTATCTCAAAAACTGATCGGGGAAAACTGGTGCCATTTTTGGAATCAGCAGGTCAAATATACGCAGCAACAGATCTAACATTTGCAATACCAGAATTTGTGTTGGCTAGTGTTATAAATACATAACATTTTTAAAAATTAATTCACAACAGGATCAGTAATGGTCACTGTCCCCCTTTGGATACACAAAAGCAAAAATCAGTGAAGGATTACAGTTACTATCACCTTTTCCTACTGATCCTCCTTCCATGTCTTTAACAGCAATCAGAAAAACAGATGAAACTCCATCCCAGGACTCCCTGATTTATTCTCTGGTCGAGGACAATGACGGTCTTAGAACAGGAAGAGTGAGACAAGAGCAGGTGCAAGTGTTGAGGCATCCTACCATTAGACAATGTGATGCAGCTGCCTTTGGCAACAGATTTTTTTTAAAAGCAAAAATATTTTTTTATTATTATTTTTGCTGCCAGGGAGGGGGAGAGATGCTGTTGACTCTTGTGCAGTGGGTCAGTGAATCCATTCAGGAGTTTAATCTGAACATTTAAAAGAACAATAAAAGTAATTCAACCTAATTGGAAAAACAGGTCTAGAACTTAGGACAGCTCCTTTAATTTTTGGATTAAAAGCTAGAGTCAGGCCCGTAGCCAGGATTTTGATTTGGGGGGGGGGGGGGTGAGTCAGAGTGAGAGAGGATACAAACCTTTTGTATCATTATCCCAATACCCCAAGCATATGGGATATATTGAGCATGGTGGCGCGGACAAGAACACCACTGTTCCATGTACCAGTAAGGCATTCTCGTGGACCACCCTGAGAATTGGGGGGGGGGCTCAAGCCCCTCAAGCCCCCCCCCCCCCCCCCCGCACTGGCTACATGCCTGGCTAGAGTAGATTCATTGCACAGAGCCACTCTAACTTACATGCTGAAATAACTTATGTGGCTTTGGACACTATGCATTTTTTCTTGGGTTTGGGGACCATTTGGTGCTTTACATCAGGCAGCAAAAGGTCTTGGGCTGGCATGGCACACCCAGGCCCTACACCTAGGAAAAGGGCCCTAAGCAACACTCCTTGGTTGGGGATGAAGTCAGCCATGTCCCTCGCATATCAATGTGCGCACACTCGTCCAAACATGCTTCCCAAGGGCACTTCCCCAGCTTTGTGCCACAGAGAGAGAGAACTGGAAGAAGCCCTGCTTGGAGCCCCGCCTTGCCCGCCCTTCTCCCAAGCATGGGTCCCTTGACCGTGGCAGCTGCGCCCCGTTCCCCAGAGTGACAAGTCTCCCTTTCTTGTCTGCACATCCTTTTGCCGTTGCCATGGTTACCATAGTACTGGGTGTCCTGTATCCCATGGAACTCTCCATAATGAGGGTCAGAATGAAAGGAGCGTTTCAAAGGAAAGGGCAGCGTCATGTTTGGATGCCTTATGCCATCCGCACGGAGGGAGGACAGGAGGCCACCTTATAAGGCGTGGGGATTGGAGAGAGGGAGGGAAATCTCACTTCTCCAGCGTCTGTTCTCACATCAGTAACATCAGTCTGCAGAGAAACAGCAATGCCTTTGCTCCTCGTGCCAGGCAAGCTGTTCTTCTCACTACCAGCTTTTCTTCGCTGTTTTCCAAACTGTTTTATTCCTTTGCCATGGTGAATAGCATGGGGTGGCCAACTGGAAAGAGGAAAGAGCTTCTGTCCCTTTAGCAGAGGTGCAAAAGAGAGAAGTTCAGCAGGGGAAGACTGCATGGCAAAGGAGAACTTGACAACTGTTGACATTCCTACTTTAATAGTTGTACAGATGTAGATATAGGACACCTGCTCCATAAACCTTTCATTTGGAGCAGAAGTATATAGGGAGATGACAGCAAGGCAAAAATCTTTCTCATGCAGCCTTGGATTTATCGCTATAAACCTCCATGTAGAGGGTATGTATGGCTTTATTAGCTGCATCTCAAGCAGACATTTAAAACCGTTTGCTTTCCCATCATGGGATGTAGTGACTTGAGGTGGGATCCTTCCTGCATTTAATTTGTGTTATGCCCCTATACAAAAGCATTGCTGGGAGGAAAGTAGTGGCAGCCCTGCTTACATCAAGGCTTATCTCCCCTGCCAGTTCTAAAAAAGCAAAGCATTTGGGAAGGGGAAATTGCCCTTTTCTTTCCTGGCAGGGTTCCTGTGTGTGCAAACAATATTCTGAAAATAAACACCCCAGAATTTCAACAGAAGCAAGGGAAAAAGCAGAATTTGCCGCATTTCTTCCTGACCTGCAAGGATTAAAAGCAAGAGAAGCCTACCCCACCACAAATAAAAATGTGCAACTTTGTGCAGTAGAGGAGGAGAGCTCCCTATTGTATACTATTAATAAAGCTGCAGACACCTCTTCTTTTTTGGAGAGGCCATACTAAGTATCTACCATCTCATTTATTGATCAAAGCCTGGAGAGGTAGTGAAAACCAGGAATCACTCCAGGGGGTGGTGTTTTGAAAAGTCTTGCTTCATTGTGAAGGCAAAGAAGGTAGAATCTGCTATCCCTGGGGTGCAGTGGAAGGGAAATCACTTTAACAAAAGCAATTTGGAAAGCCATCAGGAGCTCCTAGTGTGTCCTATGGATTTTTTTCCCTGGAAGTAAGTCCCAGTTTGCTAAGCAGAAAATATTTCCAGATAAGGGGACAAGGTAGAGCCAGTATGGTGCAATAGTCTGAATGCTTGGAAGATCAGAATTTGAATCCTTACTTCTTTTTTTCCATATCAGGAGCAACTTGAGAAACTGCAAGTCACTTCTGGTGTGAGAGAATTGGCCAGAAAGGAAAGGACGTTGCCCAGGGGACACCTGGATGTTTTGATGTTTTACCATCCTTGTGGGAGGCATCTCTCATGTTCCCACACGGGGAGCTGGAGCTGACAGAGGGAACTCATCTGTGTTCTCCCCCAATTCGAACTGGCAACCTTCAGGTCAACAACCCAATCTTAAGGTAGCAGTCCTGCTGGCACAAGGGTTTAACCCATTGCGCCACCGAGGGCTAAATCCTTACTAAACCATGGAAATCAAATGGGTGCTCTTGAGCAGAGTCATTCTCTGTTTTAGAAGAAGGCAATGGCAAACCTTCTCTGAATAAATCTTCACAAGAAAACCTTTGGAGAGGACTGTCATAAGGTGGAGTTGAAGGCACATCACAGCAACAAAAATGCAAAGTTTTGCCATCCTAATTAGAGAAGTCTAAAAGCAGTTGCAGATAGATATGTTTCCTTTTTTTGTCCCATCCTTCTGAATAAAGTGTCCGGATGCAGCCACATCTTTTGTTTCTTTCATCTTTCATCTACAGCAAGGATGGGTAAAGTGTGGCAAACAAGATACTGTTGGACTACAGCTTCCAGCATCATTGGTTATCATTGGTTATACTGGTTAGGAAGTTGCTGAGTTGCAATCCAGCAACATAGTATAGGCCACCTTTTATCTACAATGATTCCACATCAAAGGTGACCGACCTCTTTAAGCCAATGTCTGAATTCAAATCCATTGTTGATGGAGAAGGCAAAAGCAAATAGTAAGGCCCCAAACCTCAGCATACATTAACTGAGAGCTTTGATTGCCAATTGTATTGTAGTAAATTATATTATCTAAGGCTTAGCACAGTAGTTCTCAAGCATTTTCTTTTCCAGATATTTTAGTCTTCAGCTCCCTGAATTTCTGACCCCTGGCCAAGTCACCTAGGGCTTCTGGGTCCAAAACACCTGGAAGATCAAAGTTTTGGAATCACAGAGTTAGGAAATGCATTTCAGTAATATCGAATAGGAGAGGGCATTTTAAAAACCATTGACTGTATTTACTCATATCTAATGCTCACATTTTTGGGCTAAATTACCTTCCCAAAATTAGGGTGCACTTTAGATTTGTGTAATGTGGCAATCTTAGTGCTGAGCCAACGGAAAGCTACTTCAGGAGCACCTGGAGCTCCTGCTTGAGAGATGTCATCTCTAATTTGATTGCCAAGCCTCAATGCTATGTGATCCTGCGATGTATAGTTTGGTGAGGCATCAGCATTCTTTGGCATCCACCATGATCCCAAATTACAGCTCCCATGACCCCATAGCATTGAGCCAGGGCAGTTAAAGTGGATTCATTTTATAGCATGGATGCACCCCAAGGTTTTCTTTTCCATTGCTGAAAGCTTTGGTTTCAAACACTTTTGTTTTTACAGAAGGAATTATAAGCATGCAGCCACTGTAATGTGCACTGTAATGCTATCTAGAGAATCACTATCACAGAAGCCTAGACCAAAACCTCTGGAAGCCTGGATTCAACACAACCCTATTGTGCCGTCACATACCACTCATGTATTTTTTTGCCCTAAGATACATCCTCCTGGTGCTGCTTTTGCTACAGGAATGTGATTCCCAATTCTAACTCAAGTATACTTTGATGTTGTTTGTCTGTTGTTTGTTGACGTCCTCATTACTGGACGGTTGCACAGCATTCAACATGGAGTCCCATGAAAGCCGCCCCAAGTCCCTTCTAGGAAATGGAGGTGGGGTACAAAAATAAAGTTATTATTATTTTTGACTGTAAGGGCTGCCTAGAATGACTGCCTGAATTATACTGCTTTTTGTATGGAGTTAAAAACCACTGGGTTCAGCCAGCTTAGGGGTATCTACTCTGATTGCACTTCCCTGCAGTGAAGGAGTGTTGTTGGTTGGCAGCATAGTTGGTGGGGGTGATATCCCCTTGACAGTTTGATACCCTGGTAGGATTATATACTTGCTGGGTTGCAGGAGTGGCAACCTAACTGGGTAAGTATAAACTGGTAAGGAAGTATAATGGCACAGAGCATTGTATGTTTGTGTGTGTTCACTTATTCCTCCTCTACATTTTCTTGCAGCTTTGCAGCTGCACTGATATTGCATTGATAAGTACAGGATCCTACCTAGCTTGCACCAGCCCAAACTGTCTAGAAACAAGGACTGCCTTGGTGAGGTCATAAGATGAGGAAGCAAATATTTAATTTTCAAATGCCTTTGAGCCAAATCGCATATCCTTCCGGAACAGACTTATTAGCACAAGTAACAGGATTAGCCAAAGGATGAACAGGAAAATGTCTGCTAGCCAGAGGTTAACTAGCATTATTTAACCCAATGAAGAATGGTTTCTAAACTGTACATGTCCCTCATTAGGCAGATGGGCAATCCCTCTGTTCTGAAAGAACTCTTTAGCATTTGACAAACACAAATCCAAGTAAGAGGAATTGTCACCAAGAAGAGAATGGGAACTAAATTTGAATTCAGGTACTCTAATAGAAGCTTGTTGTTACTTGCTGTCACCTTTTAAATCTGAACCTGTCTGTCATTTTGCTCTTGGCATACAAAACAAGCTGTAATTCTGTATCTGATTCAGACAAAAAAAACTAGGCTTATAAGAGGCCCCCCTCTTCTCTCAGTTTCTCTTAGTGTTTGTGGCTTTTCTGTGTTATTGTGGTGGCACCAGACATTTCTAACTTTGCTGCAAGCAAGATCTAATTAAATTGAATATATAGATGGCTCCTTGCAACCAGGGCCGGCCCTAGGTATTTTTCAAGTGTAGGCGAACAGAATTTTGGTGCCCCCCCCCAAACCAATCACTAAAGAATAAAAGCGTTGGATAAGCGAAAATGTTGGATAATAAGGAGGGATTAAGGTAAAGCCTATTAAACATCAAATTACATTATGATTTTACAAATTAAGAACCAAAACATCATGTTTTACAACAAATCAACAGAATAAGCAGTTCAATACATGGTAATGTTATGTAGGAATTACTATATTTGCGAATTTAGCACCAAACATTGAACAGGGATATAGGGCAGTGTGGACTCAGATAACCCAGTTCAAAGCAAGATATTGTGGGTTATTCTGCTTTGATATTCTGGGTTATATGACTGTGTGGAAGAGCACTGAAAAATAAAAGATAGAAGTGAATAGAATATATATATATATATATATATATATATAGCAGGGGTCCTCAAACTTTTAAAGCAGAAGGCCAGTCCACAATCCTTCAGACTGTGGAGGGGCCAAATTATCATTTGGACAAAAAACACGGACAAATTCCTATGCACACTGCACATGTCTTATTTGTAGTGCAAAACAACAACCATGAAAGAACAATACAATATTTAAAAATGAAAACAATTGTAACCAGCATAAACCTATCAGGATTTCAATGGGAAGTGTGGGCTTGCTTCTGGCCAATAAGATAGTCAAGTGAATTAGGATTGTTGTTGTTGTGTGCCTTCAAGTCATTTCAGACTTTGGGCGAGCCTAAGTCTAAAATTATTTATTTATTCATTTACTACATTTATTTATTACATTTATATCCCACCCTTCTCACCCTGAAGTGGACTCAGAGAAGCTGTATGTACATACAATATATTATATTATTAGCATAGCACAATATTAGCATTATATATTACTATATTGAACTATATCACTATACTGTAATATTATATGTAATATATAACATATAATTAATATTATTATATGGTATTAGTATATTGTATAACATTATAATATTATTATCAATATTATATGTAAATACAATATATTATTAAAATGATATAAAAATATTATATTATAAAACTGAGGGCGGTGGCCAGGTAAATGACCTTGGAGGGCCGCATCTGGCCCCCGGGCCTTAGTTTGGGGACCCATGATATATAGCACATATGGTTCCTTCATGTGTGTGTGTGTATCGCTTATATATACATAGACATACACACAATGTGGAGAATATGTAGCAAGGTAGATAGATAGGTAGGGAGCCTGTATGACCGTGTTCCAGAGGCATTCTTTTGACATTTCGCTCACATCTATGGTAGGCATCCTCAGAGGTTGTGAGGTCTGTTGGAAACTATGCCAGTGGGGTTTATATATCTGTGGAAGGTCCAGGGTGGGTGAAAGAACTCTTTGTCTGTTGGAGGCAAGTGTGACTGTTGCAATTGGCCACATTGATTAGCATTGAATAGCCTTGCAGTTTCAAGGTCTGGCTGCTTACTCCTGGGGGAATCCTTTTTGGGAGGTATTAGCTGGCCCTCATAGTTTCATGTCTGGAATTCCCCTGTCTACTGAGTGTTGTTCTTTATTTACTGTCCTCATTTTAGAGTTTTTTTTTAATACTGGTAGCCAGATTTTGTTCATTTTCATGGATTCTTCCTTTCTATTGAAATTGTCCACATGTTTGTGGATTTCAGTGGCTTCTCTGTGTAGTCTGCCATGGTGATTGTTAGAGTGGTCCAGCATTCCTGTGTTCTCAAATAATATGCTGTGTCCAGGTTGATTCATCAAATTTTCTGCTATGGCTGACTTCTCTGGTTGAGAAATCAGGACAGTAAATTAAGAACACTACTCAGAAAACAGAGGACTTCCAGACATTAATAAATCAGGGCCAGCTAACACATCCCAACAAAGGATTCCCCAGGCAGGAAGCAGCCAGACCTTGAAGCTGAAAGGCCATTCAGTGCTAATCAAGGTAGCCAATTGCAACATTCACACTTGCCTCAAACAGAAAAGAGTTCTTTCTCCCACCCTGGACCTTCCACAGATATATCAACCCCACTTGCCTAGTTTCCAACAGACCTCACAACCTTTGAGGATGCCTGCCATAGATGTGGCGAAACGTCAGGAAATAATGCTTCTGGAATATGGCCGTACAGCCTGGATAACTCACAGCAGCCAGCTACCGAGTGCCCCTTCAAACAAAAGTCACAGTAACTTTGCCGCTGTGCTGCCATCCTTCCTCTCTGTCAATCCCCCCTCTCTCGAGCCTCCAAGAGTTACCCCACCCCCAGTTCTAGGAGTGGATCTACATGCCCTATATCCCAGATTATCTGGCAGTGTAGATTTATATAATCTGGGATCTGATGCTGGCATATAGGGAAGTGTAGATCCAGCCAGGGTGTTTCCAGATGTTGAAGCACATTGGGCACGCTAGAGAAACCCCCGCCAAAGGCTGCCCCCCCCCCAAAAAAAAAAACAAACCACGGATCACCCTCAGAAGAGGATATGGGAACTGAAGGGAGGCTCTAATGCAGTAGAGGCTCTAATGGCGGCAATTTCTTTCCTCCTTCCTTCCTTCACTCACACACACACACACTACCCCCCTCAGTCCCTCAGAGGCTTGGGCCAGCCCTCCCTCTCCTCTTTCCCTTCTCCTCCCCACCACCGACAACCCCTTTATCTCTCTCCCTCTCTCTCACAGGGCTAAGCAGCACGGAGGGGAAATGAAGGCTGCATCGATGCAGCTCGACACCGCGTTATCTGCCAGGTTCAGTGCTATAGAATCGCATTAAGGGATTCTTTCTCGCTCTCCCTCTCTATCATCCCTCTCCCTCTCTCATCTCCCTATCATTGTGCCTGGGCCAAGTGGGCTCCATGCCTTCATTCTAGTCTCCCTGAGGTGTTTCCGAGCCTTGATATTCTGGGATATGTGGCTGTGTGGAAGGGCCCCAGTCCTGGAAGAGTCGGCTCAGTTTGGGTTATCTGTCCCGGCAGTGAGGGCGAGAAGGGAGGTGAAGAGTGGACTTGGCTGAAGGAAAACCCGAAGAGGGAAGCAAAACACAGCTGGGAGGCCAGCTGGGGGTGAGGCCGCGCCTGTGCGTGCTCCTGCCGCCTAGACGCCCCATTCTCTTTCTTTCCCTTCCCCTCCTGAGAGCGCGCTACCTGAGAGTGCACCCAAGTTCGTCAACTTTCTGCCCAACTCCTCTCTCTCTCGCTCTCTCTCTCTCTCTCTCTGACTGTTCTTTCCCTACCTGCTCCTCCTTCCCTCACGTGGGGGCGGCGGCGGAGCGCACTGGAGCTGCAGATCGCGCAGCCAGCCCAGGCAGGTCACCTCCAGCGTGCTGCTGAGGAGGGCCTCGGCCCGGGGATTAGGGAAACCGGGTGTCCCTAGGCCGGGCCTTTGGCCCACCTCGCCCACCTCGCGAAAATAGCTAGCCAGATAGGTGAGGAGGGAGGCGGCAGCGGCGGCAGGGACCATTGCCTCCCTCCTCCGCGAAGGCCTCATTTCAGGCCTAGCTCTTCGCCGAGGAGGGAGGCGATGGTCCCCGCCGCCGCCGCCGCCTCCCTTGGTAAATGTACAGAGGGGCGCCGTCGAGGCATCGACAGCGCCCCCCCGACGTGCGCCCGACGCCGCCGCTTCAACGGCGTCCACGTTGCACCGGGCCTGCTTGCAACAGAAAAGTTATTCAACTACAAAGAGGTTGGGAAGTTAAAACTCTATTCCTCAGTCACTGTGCTACCTTTACTAAAGCTGAGCTGAACTGTAACAGACAAGAAGAAATCATATCTAAATACAGCCCTTCCTTCTCCTGAACCAAAGCACACAATTCCCTCTTTTGCTGCCTTTTTATGAATTAATCTGATTGTAGCTGGCAGTGTAAAACTGTGTTCAACTGAAGCCAGAAAAGCGCCAGCCAAGATATTGGAGATTGTACTCTGAATCATTCCCAGAAAACCTGAAAACCTATATCTTGGGCTGGCAGGCTGGGGGTCTGCTCTCAGAACTAGTCTCATTGTGACAGGCTAGTCTCCCCCTCACCAGTCTGGTTATGGGAATGGATCCCATCCCAGCATGAATAATTAACAAAGCCATCAATCTCTGCATCCAAATATCAATGTTACAAGGGGAGTCAAGGAGCACTTAGGACTAATAGCTTCACTAAAAGGCTTGGCCGGGCAAGAGCAGGGAATGAGAAGGAGGGCTTGCCCAGCCGTGTGGGAGAGGGTGCATGAATGAGGGGACCTGGCAGCAAGCAGAACTGGCAGATCAGCATTTCAGAAACAAGAGACCTTTAGATAAAGGGGAAATAATGAGTTGTTTCAAAATATAAGGGGAGAGGAATTGGATCTCATCTTATTGGTGTTACTTTTGAGAGTACGATTCCCAGAATCCCCCAGGCTGTGTGGCTACTGGGCATGCTGTCTAGAGATTAGAGGAACCGTAGTCCAAATCATTACATCTCCAAACATGAAGGGGGGAGTATTGACTCTGATCACAAATGCTGTGCTTCCGTTTCCTTCCCTTTCAGCGTTGTCTTACTCTGTTCTTTTCCTCAGCAGAAATCAGTAGGATGCTGAGAAACTGGTTATCATATCACCCTTGGGGAGCAAGAAAACCCACATCAAAGCCCAGAGTAACACTTAGAAGATCACAGAGGAGGGGCGGGATGCAACGGACACAACCTGCTTGTGCTGTGCTGCCTGAAATCATGCATCTCGATCGAGACTCCAACCTGTTCTTTGGAGCTACAGTAAACAGTCCTCCTGCTGAACGCCAAGCACCAGCTCTGCACCCAGATAGGCTTCTCACTGCATGGCAGCCCCAGTTCAGCCTCTGCAAAGCATCAAATAATGGAGCTGCTCAAACAGGCTTTTCCAGGCAGAGATTCCGATGCCACAGGGAGTGAATTAATTTGCTTCATGTATCAGTTACACTGCTAACTAGATCTTCGCTATTTAAACCTCTGCCAGTCCATCCAGCACCCCAGGGAAGGGCCCCCATAACACTGCTGCACTCCTGAGTAAGTGGGGTAAAGAAATACTCGCCCAGGGGCTTTGACACAGGTCAGAAAGGGCTGGACCCATCTGGAATTGCCAGCTGCCGTGTCTCAGCCACACACAGCCACACTCACATGAAAGGCCAGGAGACTTTCCTCTCCCTGCCTCTTTCCAGCAGAGGGCAGGGTGAGCCAGGCACTTGTTTTTGTCCTACTCCAAGAAAGGAGTCGTCAGGGGGCACTATGGAGACATAGAGAGACTACGGGGAGATGTCTGGAAACAGGCTAATGTTGTCAAGAGTGCAACAAGTGAATGTGGCCCAGCCCAGGGCATTTCTGGAATGAGGTGGGAATTCATGGCAACTCCCTTGGATGCTTGGAGGAAGGCAGAGCCTGGCTCCAGATAAACTGTAGAATTTCTGCACTTGAGTTCTGACTTCAGCTGGTGAAAAATTTTTTATGAACATTCCAGTGCACTGTGACAGAAAAATATACTGAAAGGAACAACTTGGAAAAGGTGTCCTTTAGAATACTTGGTCTTAATATCCTTGGCCTTTTAGTGTTTTAGATTTCACCTCTAATGATCACTGGCCATTAGCCAAAATTTTGGTGGCTAACAGATCTTTTTTCCCCTGTGTCAGGAGCAGCTTG
This sequence comes from Anolis carolinensis, assembly GCF_035594765.1. Lineage (NCBI taxonomy): Eukaryota > Metazoa > Chordata > Lepidosauria > Squamata > Anolidae > Anolis > Anolis carolinensis. The sequence goes on along the minus strand of NC_085844.1, from coordinate 187,115,240 downwards.
AGAAACTGCAAGTCCCTTCTAGTGTGAGATAATTGGCTGCCTACAAGGATTTTGCCCAGGAGACGCCTGGATGTTTTGATGTTTTACCATCCTTGTGGGAGGCTTCTTTCATGTCCCCACATGGAGCTGATAGCGCGAGCTCATCCGCACTCTCCCCGGGGTGGATTTGAACCGGCAACCTTTAGGTCAGCAACCCAACATTCAAGTTATCACTCTTGCCAGCATAACCCCTGCACCACCAGGGCCTCCACAACAGACCCTCTGACACTATACAATTATAGCCCTGCAGTTCCTTTTTAACGGTCTCTGCTGTTTGCTATGGAACCTCTGGGGTTTCTAGTTTGGTGAGGAACTGGAATTTTCTTGGTGAGTATTCAAACTGTTCCTCCTTGGGTTGCTGTGAGCTTTCCAGGCTGTATGGCCATATTCCAGAAGCATTCTCTCCCGACATTTTTCCTGCATCTATGGCAGGCATCCTCAGAGGTTGTGAGGTCTGTTGAAAACTAAGTTTATATATCTGTGAAAAGTCCAGGGTGGGAGAAAGAACTCTTGTTTGTCTGAGGCAAATGTTGATATAACAATTGGCCAACTTGATTAGCACTGAATGGCCTTGCAGCTTCAAGAATTGATTGCTGGCTGCCTGGGGTAATCCTTTGTTAGGAGGTGTTAGCTGGCCCTGATTGTTTTCTGTGTTCTGAGTGTTGTTCTTTATTTACTGTCCTGATTTTAGAGTTTTTTAAATACTGGTAGCCAGATTTTGTTCATTTTCATAGTTTCCTCCTTTCTGTTCCTCTTTGCCCTACAAGCTGCAAGATCCCATTGGATGGAGCCATGACACATAAAGCAGAATATAGCCCTCTAATTATGGAGTGTGAAAGCCCTACATTTCTCAGAATTCCCCCCTGCCATTATGGGAGTTTTAGTACAAAATCATTTTTTCTCCTAGATTGTAGTTAAAGATTGTGACCTATTCTCTCTTTGGAGACAGGTGACATCTCTTGTCAAAGTGAGCACTTGTGCTTTCTCAGACTCAGAAGTTCCTACAGAGTTGCACCTGGCACAAGCATTAAATAAAAGCTAGTAGAAGGTGAAATGCTTAGCCCAGGGAACAGTATCATGTAGAGAAAGTATCTTTCATATTCTATCATTATAGCATTTATATAATATGAATCCCACGATTTCATAAGAAGCAGTCATAGCAGGTAAGTGGTATCAAAGTGTTATAATTGTATAGTGTGAAAGAGATAACAATTAATCCAAATACGAGAGGGCAGCACATCCTCATAATTGCCTGCAACTAATCAGCAACAGTGTTGCTCCACCATTTTTCACCATGGAAAAATATTCCAGGGTGATATTTTTCTATCTGCATGGTGAGGACTGTAATGTGAAATCCAATCTAATCCAGTCTCTTGCAACCTGCTGGCTTCTAGATATTTTAGACTACAATTCGCATGGTCCATAGCCAACATGGACTGTAATATGCGAAAATGTGAGTTGCAATCCAGCATATCTTGTGACCATCTGGTTGGGAAAGGCTGATCTCATCTTTCTCCATCCCTCTTCAAGAAGACACTCTGGTGACACAAAATTAATGCTGCACCTACAAAAACACACCGTGAAGCCGGAAGCTCGAGTTTATGATATCATTCCAACAAGAAAAACCAGTTTGCAGACTTGTCTGTATTTGCCTGGCTTACCTCCCACAGATGCAGAATGCTGGATGCTTGGAGAAAGTGGGTGGGGAGTGGCTTTTCATTACCAGACAGATTGTGTGATCATGTGGAAGAGCCATGCCTGAACTAGCACAAATCTCCAGGACACCTTTAACACTGGTTTCACATGAGAACTTCAGTGTGTCGGATGTGTTGGCTGCACATCAGAGGACAGCCATTGCACCATTTTAGCCACATGATCTACAATGCAGACCAACAATTTATTGGATCTGATCAATGTGCTCACATCTGCCAGAAACTGGGTCAGGAGGGTGAACTGGATTATTTTGTCTCTCTACAAGGGGATGTCCTATCATTTCCAACTCACTTAGACTAGCCATGCGAGAAAAAACCTTAGTTAGTCTATATGGAATAACAGTGGGGCCTTCTATACTATACTGTCATAGCGTTATGATTCCCCTATAATTTCATCCTTTGGAATTCTGTGAATGATGAGGAATGAGAGCTCTCTGGCAAAAAGTTCTAAATAAGGGTAAAGGTAAAGCCCAGTTGTGTCCGACTCTGGGGGTTCTAAGCTAAAGAGCTTCATTGTCCATAGACACCTCCTAGACCATGTGGCTGGCATGACTGCATGGAACACCATTACCTTCCCGCAGAAGCGGTACCTATTGATCTACTCACATTTGCATGTTTTCGAACTGCTAGGTTGGCAGAAGCTGGAGCTAATAGTGAGAGCTCACTCCGCTCCCTGGATTCAAACGCCAACCTTTCGGTCAACAAGTTCAGCAGTTCTAAATACCTCTCCCTAAACTGAAAATCCAAGGATGCCGTAAGATGTTGTCATAGTAGACATTAAAGTGAAATCAGAATTCAATAATTGCATTATTTGAAAGTCTCAGTGTTCCCCATGTTATCGTAATTGATATTCTTGTGATGTCGGACAGCTGCTGGGCAGTTAGCCAGTTTGGTGGCTCATGAGAGACCACTGCAAGCTTACATGGAGGTACCAGGATTAGAAAAGAGCACCATATTTTTGTGAAGACATATAGCAATCTGCTTTGATTTAAGAGACACGTTGAGAATATATAATGTGATCCCTATCTGGAAAAGTTGTCTTTTTGGTCTACAGTTTGCTTGCACAGCTCAAATCTTATTCTTTGTTTGCACTTCCTTTCACAGTAAAATTGTGGCTTCCAGCATTGTATCCACAACCTGGGAGACAGAGAAAGATCAAAAGAGGCATCCACACCTAAATGCTTCTGCTGCTTGCTATGCATTATTGTTAAATGTATGTGGCACACGTGTCCATACTAGGCTGTGTATACTGAAAGATTTACTGGAAGTGGATTTATGTAAAACGTTATGTAAATGGTTTTGTCAGTGTTGAGTACATATACTTAGATGACTAAATTCTTCAACTATACATGCAGAATTGACTTATTTATAATGGCATATAAACCTTCACGGCTGTTTGGAGAGCAAAGTAAGATGCAAGTTCCTACTTCAGGGAACTTAGCCCTAAATATCTGTGACATCCAAAATGAGTTCAAAAGCAAACATTAGATTTACCTAATTCAGGTGACACATTTCAGCAAGCAAACTGAGCAGTAGGATAACTTCAAACATCTGCTGTGAGACCGTTTTAAGGGGAAATACTCACTTTGAAAATGTTCAGAGCTGAAATTTGAAAGAGCTTGTGGCTCAACAAGTAACTCCATACATCATAGTACTTAAATCTAGAGGGATAAATGAGTTTAGATTGTAATCTTGTGCTAGCTAATAGCTTCCATGTCAGTGAAGTTGTTCCAGGTTTTGGTCCACATTTCAAAGGATCTATCCAAGGTGCTAAACTGAGTTAGAGAGAGGGTTGAAATCCAGGGCCTTGGGCAGCTCTTTCAAGCTACTCAAGTGAAGTTGTCATCTCCTTGACATGAAAGCCACCAGTTATAATTAACAGTATAGGTTTGATCAACTGCAGTGAGCAGCAATGGAATCAAGGCTTGGTCCTCTACCCTCCCAGCAGTGAAACAGAAAGCACATGAAGCAATGGTAAGCCTTAGCTTGAGATGATCTCAGGGTCAAAACTTACATGTTGTGGGTGTCCAATTGACAACAACCATTTTAAATAGGCAGCAGAATGAAAATTAGAACACTTGAATAAGAGAAGTCCTCAGCCAAAGAAAAGGGACACTTGATGGAGGGTCTGTTTCTTTTCCCAATAGGGTAGCTTTGAAGGTGCTTAGCCTATTTCATCATTTCACCCCCTCCCCGTGAACCCCACCAATGGTCACTTGGGGCAATGAATTCACTCTGTGTTTTAATCTAAACTTTAAAAAACTGATCCAAGGTAACAAATCTGTTTAGGAAATAGGGTTCTGTACCTTGGATAGTCCTTTTAATGTTTGCATTTAAAAAATCAATTGCCCCACTGATATAGAAGTCACCAACTGCTCCTGAGTCCTGTTTGGTGGGGCAGGATAGAAGGGGCTTTATGTGGAACTGTGGCTCAATGGAACGGCAGAGGCTTTGCATATAAGTCATCACTGGCTTGATTTGGGGAAAGGGGACCACATGAAAAAGAACTAGGAAGAGATAGACACCCAAATGCTTGTTTGAGATAGGGTGGCCAAAGAAGATAGCCAATTACAGTAGAGTCTCACTTATCCAACACTCGCTTATCCAACGTTCTGGATTATCCAACGCATTTTTGTAGTCAATGTTTTCAATACATCGTGATATTTTGGTGCTAAAATCGTAAATACAGTAATTACTACATAGCATTACTGTGTATTGAACTACTTTTTCTGTCAAATTTGTTGTATAACATTATATTTTGGTGCTTAATTTGTAAAATCATAACTTAATTTGATGTTTGATAGGCTTTTCCTTAATCTCTCCTTATTATCCAACATATTCGCTTATCCAACATTCTGCCGGCCTGTTTACATTGGATAAGCGAGACTCTACTGTACTGGTAAGGGTATTAGCCTCCAGGAGGGCTGCTGTTGTTTCATCCAGCCCTCTTTCTCCCTTCCAACCAAATGTGCCCTTGTTCACTTGCAATCACTTGCCAGATGATTGATGTTTGTTCTTGTTCCTCCCCAACTCACTCCAGCTCTCCAGTGGAGAGTCTGCAACAATGAGGTACGGAGAGTATCACACCAGGAACTGGCAAAATCATAGCAAAGATGTTCAGTTAGAGTAGAACTTTCCAAATATTTCATATTCTTATGTACTATAGTTGATTCTTGTATAGTTTCTTCTCTAGCCACTCAGTGTGATTAATCACAGACATCATTACCAACAGATTTTCTGAATTAGAAACTTATCCATTTTAATTTAGTTTATCCACTTAATTGCTGCAACGCAATCAACAAATTATGAAAATGATAAACGTTATAGTAGTACCTACACTTGAACAGTATCAGCACTTTATCTCTGTAGTGATCAAATTGCTCTGGAAGTTTTTAAACAGAGTTTGGATGACCATATAGGGGTGCTTTGACTATGTCCCCCTCCCCCGCTGTGGATGGGACTGCTTTTTGGGTGCTGCCATTGAGGGAGGGAGGAGGAGATCAGGCCAGGTGCCACAGCCAATGCCGACAGGAGGAGAATGGCAGGGGCTTGGGCTCAGCATTGCCTGAGTGGCCACTGCCACCATTGCTTCTGCTGCCTCCTTCTCTTACAGGGGCAGCCAATGCACTCTCTCCAAAGGACTGCCAAACATCTTCAAGGAAGGATACCTGGCCATTCCAGCCCATCAGCCTTTGTTTGCAGAGTATTTTTCATGGTACACTCCTAGGAACTGCAGGCGACACACTAGGTGTGTTGCGACACACGGTTTGGATAGCTCCAGGTTAAAGTCTGGAAATGTTACCTTTTTGTTGGGCTTTGTTTTTGACTTACCACTCTCAGAACCTTCCAGCCTGTATTTGGAATGAAAGATTATCAGAGGTGTACTGTAGGAGTGGGAGACGTATGGGAATTAAGGCATTGTCTACTCAAATAAGAATTCTTTACTGACACTCATGAAGATTTTCCTGATTCCCAAAATTTCTAGCATTGCAGTAACTTAAAACATCAGTTGACTATTTAGAGAAAAAAAAGTTTAGGCATCCAAAAAGGGGCAGTGGAGGGTGGGGAGAGAGGTGACAAAGTTACCAAAAGAACGAGAACACACCAAATGGAAGCATTCTAAATGTGAACAATATCGATGCCTCTGCAAATTGGATAATAAGGACAATTTCAATGTGTTGTTGAAGGCTTTCATGGCCAGAATCACTGGGTTTCTGTGAGGTTTTGGGGCTGTTTGGCCATTTTCCAGACCCATTATCTCCTCTTCAGAGGACCTCTGAAGATGCCAGCCACAGATGCAGGTGAAATGTCAGGACAGAATGCTACTGGAACATGGCCACACAGCCTGAAAAACTCACAGCAACTCCAGGACAATTTCATCTGGGAGGATAAAATTCTTGTTTGGGGAGACAATTGTCCATTCCAGTAGCTATACCCCTGAGGCTTATGGAAGCTGTAGTTCAAGAGCATACCTTTTCCAAATCTTCATTCAGCCCATGATTGGATATTTTCCTGGGGAATCTTCTGTCTCCTTTCCTCTGGTGTATCCCTTCATGATGTCAGCTGAGACATATATCAAGTGTGGGGACCAATTAGCTAATTAGCATGAGAACAAAGGAATCATTTAAAAAAGAAAAAGAACAGCTCCAGTTATGTAAAGAGTTCTGAAAGCATCACCGTGGGATCAGTTGTCAACCCTTTTGTTTTTGCAGGACCCCTGTGCCGTTGAGCTGTGTGACAGACAAGAGTGCTAACAGGTTCATCCGCTTGAAAAACAGAACTGAGGAGTCTCATAAGAATTAACTCCAGAACAAGGTGGCATCAAAAAAAAAACAGAACATGTTATTGTTTCTGGCAGGGAAAGACTGTTTATGGCCAGAAATTTGGGCAAAGCTTGGAGAAATTACTTTTGGAAAACCTGAACTTTCAGAATGCTCCTAGCCAATGTGGATAATATTTTGGGATATAATTTCCCAAAGTCAGCCTCAGCCGTAGGGGGAAAAACATTGGATTGGGGGTTTGATTTACCTTTAGACAAGTTGGTTGAAAGCATTTACATATTGCCTACCTGCCTACCAGGTTATGTACAAAAAGGATAAACTATTAAAGCAGTATATAGATAGGCTTTAAAGCAAATCAAAAATGTTCCTTAAAAATAACTTGAAACAAATTAGTTAAAAGCGCCAGAACAGTTTCAAGGACAAAAAGTTCCCCTATTTAGTTTCTCCATCCCCTCACCAATCCATCTCTTCTCCATGATTCTTGCCAATGGCAACTCCTTGTCGCCACAAAAACTTACTGTGTTGAAAGGTCAACTATTTTGTAACTGAGCAGAAAAGAAGGGTGGTTGACTGAACCTTTTTTTACCCATTTCCAGCCAGCACACAGTCCTAGCAGTTTCACCATCCATTGCTGGTGTTATCGGGGGCCTATGGGCTAAGTGCTCAATCTTTACCCCATCAGGGTAATTAATGGGCTTCAAGGCTCCCTTTCCACTGCTGACTTAATTGCTACAAGCTGCAAATGCCAGGGAGAAGGCAAGAAACACAGGCAACAAGCAATAGATTAAGCAGCATTCAGCAAGAAATCACTCACTCACCATGGCTCTGGTACCCAGAGTTTTGCTGCGCCATCAGGAAATCTCCCATAGCCACCATCCAGTCTTATGAGCCAGGCCTGAGCTCATTCCAGTTTGTCCTATTGTGTGTGTGTATGTGTGTGTGTAGCGACTTGAGAAACTGCAAGTCACTTCTGGTGCGAAAGAATTGGCCACCTGCAAGGATGTTGCCCAGGGGTGTTTACACCATCCTTGTGGGAGGCTTCTCTCATGTCCCCGCATGGAGCTGAAGCTGACAGAGGGAGCTCATCCGTGCTCTCCCTGGCTTGGATTCAAACCAGCAACCTTCAGGTCAGCAACCCAACCTTCAGGTCATCAGTCCTGCAGGCACAAGGGTTTAATTCACTGCACCACCGGGGGCTCCAGGTTGTCCTATTGAATTCTGCCTTTTTGGCATGCAGGGAGGGAATGTCCTTTCTCAGACGTGATGGCACCATCTTCACAGCAAAGAGAACGCGTATTCTGGGGCAAACATGAACAAACAGAGACCTGCCACAGCAGAGGAAGAAGAGCAGCCTGGAGAATTTCCATTTTCTCACCACTGCAGTCTGGAGACAGTGTTCTGTTTCTTTGGCAGCATCATGAATCTGAAGCAGACAGAGCTTATATGATCACCATCCTGTAATAATAAACCCACATGGTTGTCGGAAGTGTCCCTAAATGGTTTTGGAAGCCAAATAAGGCAATAGCCCACTCCCTGCTGAGCGAGGCTGCCAGCCACGAGGGGGATGTTTCCTCCAAAGTTGACAGATAAGTGGGATTTGAGCAAGCAGGCTTCAGCTTCATTCCAAGGCACTATAGGGCTTTGCATGAAGCCTGAGAAAACTTTGACACTCTAGGAGAGAATCTACACTATGTCATTGATGTGGTTTAATTCCACTTTAATTGCCATGGTTCTATCTTGCAGAATCCTGGGATTTGTAGTTTTGTGAGATACTGACATTAGAATTCTGTGTGAGGTACCATCTGTGTACTAGTTGAGGTAGAAGTAGCGATAATACACTGAATTTGCATAGAATGAGATCATGATGTTCAAAGTGGTGTCAAACTGCTGTAACTCTGTAATGTAGATAAATTGCAAATGTGGATAAGTGGTTACTGTCATTCAGAGCTTGGAACATTTTGATGACTTTAGCAGTGAAAGAATAACAACTCCCCAAAATCTCACCTTAAAAAGATAACATTTCTCTTTCCAACATACCTTACCACTGGAATGTCTGCCTGAGGCTAATAAGAAACTGGAGTTCAATAATATCTGAAGGACACTGGTTCCCTATACCCGCTTGGCATCACTTCTGTCAAGTGAGTTTATATGATTTAATAGGATTTCTGAGCATGCTCAGCAATTGCAAAATACTACTGGCCAACTTGACTACCCCATAGCCAACAAGTCACCAAAACAAAACAGAGGTATTCCAGTATTACAGTGTAGTATGACAGTCAAGAGACCAACACAAGTTCGATGAGAACAACAATTGGCAGCCCCCAGCTGTAAGCTCAATTGGCAGGCAGCCTTCAGGTTCCCAGCTGCTCACTCCAGCTTGGTAAATGTGCCAGCATGCAACACTATGAGTCCTAATGGATAGAGTAAATGGGAACTTGCCTGTCTGGGACAAATTGCAAATCGCATTACGGGACCATGTCCAGATCTCTCACATGCTAATCGTTCCCCAGCTCAATTAGACGCTGACACAGACACATGGCCCCAGTGGTCCCAAAGCAAAGGCTTAAACAGTTGGAGGTTGCGGCTGGCTGATTTACATGGATGGGACCACGAGAGAAAGATGGAGCACCCAGCTGTATAATCAAAGGTGGGAGGGCTTTGAAACTCTTAAGCCACCCCTACACGAAGTACCAAGGACGAAAAGCATTGGCACAAGGAGCATATGTAGCACTCATGACAAACCAGACCCGGAGTATGGCCATAATTACCGGCGTGGATAAGAAAATTCTGAGCACCAAGAGATGTTCCATATCATCTGGTGTATGAAATTAATGTAGAAAACTGTGAAATGGAATTTCCATAACACAAAGCCACAGAACAACGTCTCACATCATTGAATTTCAGAGGGGATCTCTGAAGCCAAAAAGAAAAAGAAAAAACTGATAGTGTGGAGGAGAATATTAATTGAACTGTATAAGTCATGGGGAAACTAGCATTTGTGGATGACTAAAGCAGATATATTTTCAAGTCATGCCCACTGATCATAGTAGGATCCTGACCAGAATAGCCAAGGACCAGAAGAAGAGATGGACGGGATAACATTATGAATTTATGCCAGTGAAACAACATTCTGGTGTTGGCAGTAATGTTTGTTTCTGATAGATGATACCTCAGGGAAGATAAACTGTTGCTGTAGAGGGAGTACAATTTGATGAGGCTCTCAATGGGATTACTTTTGCACTCTACTCCAACACTATGTTAAATCTATTTTTCACATCCTGATTCCACCCTCTAATGGATTATATCATCCTATATGCTCATGTAAAGGTCTAGTAATTTTGGACAACCACTCCCAACCAAATAATTGGGTTAGCCTATCTACAGATCAACATGAATACTGTGCCAGATCCTATTTTAAAAAGGAAGAATAGAATGGCAAAAGACAAGAATGTCATCCATCCCAGAAGAACCTAAAAGATGCACCAAATTCCTCTACTCTCTCTATGCTAGCATAGCTTCTGGCCTTTTGAATGCTTGGGCGAGAAAATGGCGGCAGCAGCCAGGGGCATCTGGCTCACTGAGGCAGCACTAGTGTTTTTCCTTCTCTGTAGATTGACTTTCAGCTTATGCATGGGTTATATCAAATCCATATTTTTAGCCTCAAAACCTGCCTTTGTCTTATACATGAGATTGACTACATGTGAGTATACACTGTACATGCCCTATCATCCTCATCCAGCATGATCATTGCAATATTTAGAGGTTACTGCAATATCACCCAGTTGGCATTAACCAACAGAACAGGTGGAGTAAGAAAAAATATTAGTTTTTAAACCACTGGAGCCTGAAGTACCAACCCCACCCACTTGCTCCAGTGCATATTAACATTCTGTCACTGGAAGACAGGATTTGAACTACCATATATACTCGAGTATAAGCCGACTCGAATATAAGCCGAGGCACCTAATTTTACCACAAAAAACTGGGATAACTTATTGACTCGAGTATAAGCCGAGGGTGGGAAATGCAGCAGCTATGGGTAAATTTCAAAATAAAAATAGATACCAATAAAATTTCATTAATCGAGGCATCAGTAGGTTAAATGTTTTTGAATATTTACTGTATTTCAAAGAAAAACAATAAACTAGCTCTATAAGTGGAAAAGTAGGGGCAACAAAAACAATATGGTATCAACAATAACATAATAATAATAATAATAATAATAATAATAATAATAATAATAATAACAACAACAACAACAACAACAACAACAACAACAACAACAAAAACTTCATTTGGATCCCACCCTATCTCCCCATGGGGACTCAGGCCGGCTTCCAACATAGTAACAGGCAAACATTCAATGCTTATATAAACAATGCAGAGCTAGATATAGATCTATAATTATAGATACTAATTTCACATATGCATTTCCCCCTGAAACATTTGCAAATCCCCCCCACACACACACAAATCCCTGTGTGTGTGTGTGTGTGTGTGTGTGTGTGTATTTCCCTCCTGTAATATAGGTAGGTAAGAATATATTCATATCTATCCAGACATCTCTCTTTATATAGATATTTGCAGAGACTTGCAAACATATGAGGGGAAATTCATATATAAAATTAATGTATAGATACACATATAAAAGTACATAGAGATGGCAAAAGCTTGCAAGGGGTTAATGCCTATATATCTGTAGGAGAGTTTAACAAATATTTCAGGGGAAAATGCTTTCATAAGATTAATGAATATATATTTTTCTTCTTCCTGACTTGCAAGAGTGTTTCTCTTTTCAAAACATTCCCTTGATTAAGAGTGGGACCTTGACCTTGACCTGATTATAAGCTGAGGGAGGCTTTTTCAGCTCATAAATAAGGGCTGAAAAACTCGGCTTATCTTCGAGTATATACGGTAAATCAGCAGGTATTCCCGTCATAGCAAAAATAGGTTTCTTTTCTGTTGTTGTTGTTGTTGTTGTTGTTGTTGTTGTTATTGTTGTTGCACCAACCCCTTGCTTATGGCAATTCTGTGTTTGAGTTTTCTTGACAAGATTTCTTCAGAAGGGGTTTGCCGTTGCCTTCTGCTAAGACCAAGAAAATGTGATCTGCCCAGGTTTTCAGATCCCTGCTCTGCCATGAAAACTAGATTTCCATGGTTGTTGTTCCTTTGTTCAGTCGCTTCCAACTCTTCTTGACCTGCCCACTCTGCCCACGCCAGAGCTCCCTGTAGGCCGTCACCACCCCCAGCTCCTTCAAGGTCAAGCCAGTTATTTCAAGGATACCATCCATCCATCTTGCCCTTGGTCAGCCCCTCTTCCGTTTTCCTTTCAATTTCCCCTAGCATCATTCTCTTCTCCAAGCTTTCCTGTCTTCTCATTATGTGGCCAAAGTACTTCATCTTTACCTCCAATATCCTTCCCTCCAGTGAGCAGTCGGACATTATTTCCTGAAGTATGGACTAGTTTGATATTCTTGCGGTCCAAGTCACTCTCAGATTTTCCTCCAACACCACAGTTCAAACACATCTATCTTCCTTTGCTCTACCTTTCTTATGATCCAGTTCTTGTATCTATAGGTTACTATGGGGAATACTATTGCTTTAACTATGCAGACCTTCGTTGCCAGTGTGATGTTTCTCCTCTTAACTATTTCCATGGTAGAGTGGGGACTTGAACCCTTCTCTTCCTGGCTCCTAGTCCAGCACTCAACCCATTGCTGAGATTATGTGATGCATCCATATACATCAGTGGTTCTCAACCCGTGGGTGCATGTTGCAAGTTGCTTCTGGTTGTGTTCTGGCACCGCGAGATGCAGAGCCAACCTTAAGAAATGGGGCTACAAAGTGGAGTCCACGACATGCGAGTGTGGAGAAGAGCAAACCAGAGACCACCTACTACAATGCAGTCTGAGCCCTGCCACGTGCACAATGGAGCACCTTCTTATAGCAACACCAAAGGCACTCCAATAGGCCAGCTACTGGTCAAAGGACATTTAGTATAATGCCAAGTTTTTTTCTTTTAACTTTGTGTTTTCAAATACATTACAGCTAGTATCCTCGGTTTGCTTCTGACACGATAAATAAATAAACCTGTGGGTCCCCAGATGTTTTGGCCTTCAACTCCCAGAAATCCTAACAGCTGGTAAACTGGGTGAGATTTCTGGGAGTTGTAGGCCAAAACACCTGGGGACCTACAGGCTGAGAACCATCATCAAATGGAAAAGGAGTTGTGATGCAGTCAAAAAGGTAACACTCCCAAATCATGTCAGTGAAGACATACAGATAAGTATTAACTAAGCAATTTCACCAGTGAATAAACAAATTAGGTTCAGAGTAACACCAAGGACAGGTGGAACAAATAGAGGAGGTATGCTAGCAATGTGGATTTACAGCCATATGAATTAATATCTCTGTGTTGGTAGAAGAAGACTACCTACAAACCCTGCTCCGATTTTCCAGACTTAGGACTGTGGCTTCCTTGATTGAGTCTCCCTACTTGAAGCTTGGTCTTCTTCTTTTCCTCATGGGGCACAATAGCAGTGCAAGTTATCAAGAGGAGCCAATCCATGCAAGTAATCACTCATCATGAGGAAGGCAATAAGGAAAGCAATCCCCTTTGCTGATGAATAACAAGCCCCCTTTGCCACATGTTGATGCTCACCTTTTCACTACTCATAGAAGTAAAGGCAAGTAGCAAAATAATAAATTGTAGCCAGAGACAGAGTTCCAGAAGGACTCTCTGCATTAAGTCCTGCCAGGGTATTGTCTCACGCACAACTTTAACTCCTCCAGTGGTGAATATGCAAACTCTGCTAGAAGAAGTGAAAGGAAGGGGGAACTACTCCACAGAAGATTATGAAACTTGACTGTAGAATGAGAAAACACTTGGAATGTTAAGAAAGAAAAGAAACCTTCCTCAACTATCCATTCAAAAAGTACATAATCATAAGTACTCTTTGCAGCATCTTCTACCAATTGTCCTTCACTATTCCATGTTTCTATAGGCAACAAGCCAGCAGTCCGCTATTTGTGGAGGCAAACTTGCTTTCCCTTTCCTTCTGTAATACAGAAAAAATATCAAACAAGACTTACAGCAGCTGCAAAACAGTTAAAATAGATGGACCCATCTTCTTCCCGTCTAGATCAAGCTTGCCTGTCTTCATGTACAATCTGTGAATGTAATCTAAAAACAGACACGAAAATAGGTATTTATAGTGTTCATCTATTTCTGTTTCTTTCTTTTAAAAAAAGTATGTAACCAAAATGGACATATTGGAACTATATGCAGAGCTAGCATAGTGTAATGGATTGAGTGTCAGACAGCAGGTTCTGAATTCTCACTCAGATGTCATATTATTGTTAGCCACTTTAAGTCCCCATGAAGAGAAAGGAAAGTTTTGCCAATGGCCGGGGAGCTTTTGCACAATTAAAACTTGTGCGCCAGTTGCACCCATATCTTGGGAAGTCAGGCTTGGCCACGGTACTCCATGCTCTGGTTACATCCCAAATAGACTACTGCAACATGCTCTATATGGGGTTTTCTTTGAAAACTGTTCGGAAGCTTAAAGTGGTCCAACAGGCAGCAGCCAGATTACTCACCGGAGTGGGGTACAAGGAGCACTCAACTCCCCTGTTACGCCAGCTCCACTGGTTGCCAGTTTGCTACCAAGCACAATTCAAAGTGCTGGCTTCAGCCTATAAAGCCCTAAATGGTTCTGCCCCAGCTTACCTGTCCAAATGTATCTCCTGCTGCTCTTAGTCCCACTACCTTCACTGGCGCAATTGGTGGGGATGAGAGACAGGGCCTTCTCAATGGTGGCCCCTCATCTATGAAACTGCCTCCCTAATGAAATCAGATGAGCCCCTTCTCTCCTGACCTTCAGGAAAAATCTTAAGACATGGCTTTGGGACCAAGCATTTAACAAGTAATTGGAGCAATGCAATAAATAACCATGAATCAGAATGATTGACAAATGGAATGGCCCCGGATTATGATTTGGATGGCCCGATTTTAATTGTTGTTCCAATAATTTATGTTTTAATGGTTTGGTTTTAATTGTAACTGTTTATTTTAATATATGTGTGTATGGCATTGAATTGCTGCCTTTTGTAAAGCCACCTTGAGTTCCCTCCGGGGTGAGAAAAGCCGGGTACAAATATAGTAAATAAATAAATAAGACAGAAATAACGTTAACAAACAATAAATAAATTCTGGAAACCCACTTGGTGATTTTTATTTATTTATTTATTTCCGATATTTCTACCCCGCCCTTCTCCCCGAGGGGACTCAGGGCGGCTTACACAACTGGCAAGATCACTACCAGTATATTATAATACAATAAAATAATAAAAAACAGTTAAAATAGTTAAATAACATATTAAAATACAACATATAAAAGATTTAACACAGTGCAACGCCGAATATATATGCCAGATTTTGGGCAAGTCACACTCTCTGAGTGCCAGAAGAAGGCTAGACAAACTTTTTTCTTAATTTAATGTTCCAAACTTTCCTCTGTCCACCTCCTTACCTTATCTTTTGTTTAAAACTCTCTTCACTTCTTTTCTTTCTTTCCCTGACTTACTGCTCTGGAAGGACTGAAGAAGAGAGCAAGGTCTCTCTTTCTGCTCTTTTCTTTGCTGCCTTGCAAGTCAGGTAAGAAAGTGTCCCACAGAGAGGGCAGGCTTGATTCCTTCACTAGTTCACATTAAAATGGAACCATCTTCTGGAGTTGACATGTTCCCATCTAAGATGAGCACTGAGTTGCGGAGATGTGTATTTCTGAGGCAGGAAATGTGAAATTCAACATCACTAATGCCTTCTTTGGTGGTCTTTCAACTTTATTTCTGAATATACTTGCTATCTGTGCACTTGATGGTTTCCCAATATGTTCATGTTAATTCTGCAGTCAGATTTTCATAACACATGGAGAATAACCATTTGAGTTTTGCTGTCCTGCAAGAAATTCTCTGACCAGACAGCTCTCACCTCTGGGGTACCTCTTCTGTGCCTGTGATGTAACGAAGCACAGGCAACTAACTCCAGGAGAGACTATTTAGAACACTACAGCAATAATGGAAAATAAAGGCTCCTATTTTGGCACTGCTTCAGCTCTGATGAAGTTCTTTTTCCTTTGCCAGCAATTTCAGGTGCAAATAGACATGTTGCAGGAGGAGAACTATGATTAGGATCTCTGTGTTTTAATTTTTTAAAATTAATACCAGCCATAAGGTGCAGCGAAGTCAGATCAAGAATGCAGAGCTGTAGAGCAAAGAGGCAGTTAACTGTTTTCTGCCTCTACTAGTTAAAATTTTACTCAATGTTTGCTCCATCGATGGCTAGCATTTGCCATGCATGGGGAAGGTTTTGGATATTTATATGGTTATACATTTTTCTCCAGTGTATAAATAATAACTTGGGGCAGGAGTACAGAAGGGGAAGAAAATGGTACAGGGAAAGGATTAATCCTGTTCTCACCTCTCTCTGTCACACACACACAGTAACCATTAATCATTTTTCAAACCACCGAAGATAGTAATCACAGAACTCTTTGGGTGATACATAGGATGCATCTACACTGCAGGATTAATGCAGTTTGACATCCCTTTAATGAGAGCCCTGGTGGTGCCAGCTGAACTGCTGACCTGAAGGTTGGATTGCTGACCAATCGCTCTAGCTGACCGATTGCTCTAGCTTCCAGGGCCATGAGAGGAGCCTCCCAGCAGGATGGTAACACGTCTGGGCGTCCCCTGGGCAACATATCTGTAGACAGCCAATTCTAACACACCAGAAGCCACTTGCAGTATGTTCTCAAGTCGCTTCTGACAAGATTTTAAAAGGACGCTTTAACTGCCATGACTCAATGCTATGGAATCCCGGGAGTTGTAGTTTGTTGAGGCATCAGATCTCTTTGACTTAAGGACTTGTAAAACAACAACACCTATCACCCCACAGAAGTACCATGATAAAGTGGTGTCAAACTGAATTTGAATTATTTCTACAATGTAGAATTTGAGAACCCAG